>NC_133123.1:79074700-79380414 GCF_033568475.1 Henckelia pumila
ATATGACCTAGTCTAGCGTGCCAAAGGTTTGCCGGGTTTTGACTATCGATTTTCCTTTTGTTTGTTGTTGCCGGTTTGTCAATACAATTCACTGGAACGTCTTTTAGTTTTAAATTGTATAGATCGTTTTCAAGTTGTCCATTTCCAATTAAACATTCATTCTTGTAAATACTGCAAATCCCATTCACAAAATTACAAGAATAACCATCTCTATCAAGCATAGAAATAGAAATAATGTTTTTAATTAAATCTGGCACAAATAAAACATCTCTCAACAATAATTTAAAACCATTCTGCAAAATCAAACAAACATCTCCAATGGCCGTAGCTTCAACTCTGGAACCATTCCCGAGCCTCAGCTGGGTCTCACCCATTCTAAGCCTGCGACTTCTTGTCATCACCTGCAAATCATTGCAAATGTGAGATCCACATCCGGTATCCAATACCCAAGAAGTTGTATTAAGTGACATGTTTATTTCGATATAGAACATACCCTTTGCAGTTCCCAACTGCTCAAGATACTCCTTGCAGTTGCGCTTCCAATGACCCGGCTTCTTGCAGTAATGGCAAACATCCTTGGATTTTCCATCGTTTGAAGCCTTTGTCTTTTGCTTCTTCTCGGGTTCCACTTTCTTGGGTGGGGCAGAACGTTTCTTGCCCTTCATACTTGGCCCCTTCTTAGCAGAAGATGAGGAGCCCACCAAGAAAGCTGGCTTATCCTTCTTAAGTGTGGATTCATATGTAACGAGCATATTGACCATCTCTTCAAGGGTGGCCTCTATCTTGTTCATATTAAAATTTATCACGAATCCATCAAATGAAGAAGGAAGAGATAGAAGCAGCAAGTCCACATTGAGTTCATGCTCCAACACCAAATCAAGGGTCGCTAACTTCTGTATGAGCCAAATCACTCGTACCCCATGATCACGGACCGAAGTCCCTTCACGCATGCGGCACGTCATCAACTCCTTAACAGTAGAGAACCTTTCAGCCCTCGACTGAGCCCCAAAAAGTTCCTTGAGTTGCGTGTGAATGTCAGCAGCATTCACCGTGTCCTCAAATCGCCTCTGGAGTTCATCAGACATCGAGGCTTGCATATAGCATTTGGTCTTGATGTCATGGTCACACCATGCATCAAGTTTGGCCAATTCCTCCGGACTTATGTCAGCTGGTGCTTCCTTCGGAGGTGCTTTCTCTAACACGTAGAGCATTTTCTCCGAAGTTAAGACAATCTTCAACTTCCGGAACCATTCCGTATAGTTGGCGCCAGTCAGCTTGTTTTGTTCGAGGATCGAGAATAAAGGATTTCGCGAATTCATTGTATGAAATACTGAAAAGGAAAAACAGACATATATCAATGATTGTTTAACAATTTACTAAGACATAAAATAGGCGAATTTAATTTTATGAATCTCACTCCCACTATTTTAACGATTTCACCACCCTCTAGTGAAAACGGGAAACTTTTTCCTTAGTGAGAACATGGAGTCCAATTGACAAAATTATGGTCCCGAATAATATCAGCCAACCATAATTCTCAAAAGGTAGAGCCCAATTGCTTCCAAAGCAACCCCCATGTATTTACCTCATGTCCAATAAGGGCCCAATAATATGACGCCGTTTAAAGTGACATGTCAAGATGACCCATCAATATTAAGTTGTGATGGACGGTCGCCATGTGGATCCCCCAATAATATGAGCCGATCCCATGGGAGTTCCACCCAACTTACAACATTTGTCGATCCAATGTACAGCTTTCCGACGAACGGGCCCCCCCAATAATATGAGCCGGACCGTATCCGCGGGTAGCATCACATACATTGACCGTTGATGGAAGGTAGGAACATTTAAACAATATTTAAATTTCCTTTATTTATCTTGATATAAATTTTAAATCATATTTAAAATGAGGGATTTTATTTATAAAAATATTTGTCTCATCATTTTTAATTTATTGCATGCATTGCCGGATTCACGCAATTTATGTCTAAACATGCATACAATCATAATATCACATATTATATAGGATGATCGATTCCATTTCTAATTGACCCGTGGTTGCCAATCACGGGTCTTAGTCCAATCCTAGGTAATATGCAGTATGCAAATGCAATCCTATTACATATGCTTCCAATTTACATTTCTTCAGTCTTCATTGTCTGCTGGGCCCACCATCTTCAAATCTTGATCTCCCACTAAATCTAATGTATTTACAATTAAATAACAATGACAAGTAGGGGATACATTTTTAGGGGGTGGGAACGGGCTATAAACCAAGCCCACTTTTATTACATATGACATTCATATCGGGCCATAAACCAGGCCCATTAATAAAACCAACAATAAAGACAAAATGTAAATTCCTAACATACACCTACAAAATTGGTCATGGCAATCGATCATCCTTATCCAATAACATTTAATTCAAAATTAATTTATTGGATAACATGCTGTGGCAATTCAAATTTAAACAAGATAAAATCATATTTTATATATAAAATCACATTTCACATATAAAATCATATTTTATCTCCATATCAAATAAAATCATATTTTATCTATAAAATCCAATTTTACAAATAAAATCATATTTTATCTAATATATCATAAGATCATATCTTATCATCAATTGTACCAAAATAATTGATTTCAAAATTCAATTTACGGATAAAATATTAAAATTTTCCAAAAATTCAAATTTATCCAAAATCAATTTTAAAATTTACGGACTCGAACAATTCGATCCGAAATCTCGTGAACCAATCAAAAACAATTTTTGACCGGACCAAAAATAAAATTTTAAATATTAAAATTAATAAAAATATTAAAAATTAATTTTTCCAGCGGGCCACCCGGGACACTCCCGGGTTGGCCCGCACCCGGGGCGCGGGCCAGGGGCAGCCCGGCTGCCCCCTTAGGGCAGCGCCTGGCGCCGCCCCTGGGCGGCGCCGAGCGCCGCCCCTGGGCAGCGCCGAGCGCTGCCCTGCGCAGCGCCCAGCGCTGCGCTGGGCAGCGCACAGCGCTGCCCTGGGCGGCGCCGTGCGCCGCCCTGGGCGGCGACGGTCGCCGCCTTGGGCGGCGCTGTGCGCCCCCTTTGGGCGGCGCCGTGCGCCGCCCGGGCAGCAACAATTGCTGCCCCACCGGGCAGCGATCCAATCGCTGCCCGGGTTTTGCCCCGAAAAATTTTTTTTTTTATTAAAAATATTTATTTTGTTTCATAAACCGAGACTCAAAAATTTTGTACAATTGATTATTCAATCGATTGATCTGAGCAACCTGGCTCTGATACCACTGTTGGAAAACTGGCGAGTTCCCAGACCATTTACGATTGATACCCGGTGCAGCGGAAGTTTAAAAATTTTTCATGGAACGTTTCCATGGTATGGGTATCAACCGTTCATCGATTGAATTACGTGTGTGTAAAATTTAAATAACAATTAAATAAATTTTACCTCAAATCTCGCAACGAGATTAATGGACACCAACAGAACAATTCTGCTCTTGTTGTCTCTCCCTGGAACCGATGAACGCCTTCAATCAGGTCCACGAACAGAGGTTTAATCCCTCTGATAGATTGCACTAGAAAATCTATCAGAAGTTTTCTGCGAAGAGAATACACGAATTTGATTCGTTATTCCTTACTGCGATTCAAAATCACAGACCGGAATTTCTCAGACAGAGAGGGAGGGGGGCGACGGCCAAGCTTGAGAGAGGGGCTAGGGTTTCGATTTTTTTTCTCTCAAAATTATGAGCTATCGTCTGTAATTTCTGCACTGAAATAACTTATTTATAATGCAGGCCACTAACACCTTAGGGCCCATTAGTCATAAGCTGGGGCCCGACAAGCAAAGCCCACTCGTTCAGAAATTAATATAAAATTCATCGTGACTCCGATTGATGAAACGATTTCACCAATGTGCACAGAAACCATTTCTGCACGTTTTAAAGTCAAAATAAATTTTCCTGAATCCGAATTCAGTGGTTTCCAAAAATGTCCATCCCTATGTCATTTTAGGAAATCCTACTCCCTTACTCTTATTTAAGAAGTCCAACTCCTTAGTTCATTAAATTTAACTCTTTAAATTTAACTATCTCAACGGGGATTAAAACTCCATTACACTGTGTGACCCTCAATGGTTCAGGGATACAGCTAGCCGTGGGCTCACAACTCCTTGTGACTCGGAACAACACTTTCCGACTTGCCCAACGAATCATGGTAAAGCGCCTAGCAACATCGCCCCATGATTCCCTAGGTATCACTGATAGTGCCTACAAGAACCAGTAGATTTTGGTTAGCGTACAGTACGGTCCCTTCATCCAAATATCCCGATCGAATCAACAACCATTGGTATATCGAGAGTCGCTCAAGATTCGATAACTATGCAATGCATCTTGAAGATCAAATTAGTGACATCGCATGTGCTACTAAGAAACCATTTCTTAAATCACATCAAGTACTCTGGCCAGAGATTTGTCACACTAATATCTCCTCAGATCGCATAGGATATCCACACTCGCAAGTATGTGGTGAATCCTTGACAACAATGCATTGACTCCTATATGTGTCGTAACTGTACCCAATCTCGACACCTGATGACCCCCTCAGAGTCGGTAAACGAGTCAAAGCACAGTACTAGCATATAGAGTCTCCATGATGTTTCAAGTCGTAAGGACTAATGGTGTACAACCAAAACCGCGGACTTTATCCACTCGATAAGTGATAACCACTTGGAAAGTCCGGATAGGGTAGTTCGACTATTCATCCTATGAATATCCATTTGCATGCTTCGAACATCTCCATGTTCCCTACCAATGAAACGTGGTACTCCGCATCGCAAATGCTAGTCTCAAACTCGAGCGACCCTTATCCTTATTATCGGACGGCTCAATCGACTAGGAACGGTTTTAGAATATACAGTGACTATAAGATGTATTTCATGATAGACATCTCCATGTTCTACCACATCTTACATACACTATAGTATATTCAAGGTCTTTATCAAAACAACAATAGTATATCACAATATAACAATATGAAGTAATATAAAGTCATTGCCATAAAAGTGTAAATAATATTAAACAAAAGATTGTTTATACAAAGAGTCAACAAAGCCCATAGCCACACAGTTGGCTCACTGGGCACCCACTCTTACAATGTGGAGAGAAAATTTTGCTACATCTATGTTCACTGCCTAATACATTATATTATCATTGTAGACTGTATGTCGCTTTTAAATATTGTACTGCACTTTTATTTGTTGTCTCTTTGTTTTGTAAACTATTATATGTTAATGTTTAATATCTATTAAGTCTCTAGAGCATTTCCATTTATTATGTAAATTTGATAAATATTTGCTAAAACATTGTATTATCGACTATTACTAATTTATGTACATATTGTGTTACAGGTTCCAAAGCACTAGAATGTTTGAATTGATGGACAGCGGAGCAACTTCCGGGAGTGTTACTTGCAAAGCCAAGAAATCAGATAAGACGCGGCGTACTTGGACAGCACCGGAGGAAGAGGTCCTACTCCTAGGTTTAAAAGATGTGGTAACGAAAGGCTGGAAGAGTGAGAATGGCTTTTGCGCAGGCTACTTACCATTACTGGAAGCTACCATGAAGAATGCATTCCCCTCCACCGACATACGTGGAATGCCACATATTGTTTCCAAAATCCACGTCTGGAAGAAATATTATGGTAGTCTGGCCTCAATTCTAGCCAAGAGTGGCATTGGTTGGAATGATATGGAACACATGATTGATGCAACGAACGAAGCATGGGAAGCACTATTGAAGGTATTGTTTTTTGGTTTGATATAGGAAACGTTATACTATTAAATATGATTGCTGAAATTTACCACAATTGTTTAGGTGGACAAATACTGTCCGATTGATGCGGTATAAGCGTTGGCCACACTACCAAGACTGGTGCGAGATCTTTGGAAATGACAGAGCAAATGGTGACAAAGTCGAAACCTACACGGCTGTTGCTCATGAATTAAACATGACCGAGCAACTTACAAATGAAGTTGAAGTTGGAATGGAGGACGTTTATCGTCCTATATTTGAAGATGGTGCTGAATCTGTTTCTGTGACTCACTCTCCCTCTACTAATCCACTTGCTGGGACAAAGTTGAAGCAAAGAAAACGCAAAGCCATGAATGACGACGACGACGAGTCTGCGCTAAACAATATAGCAAATATCACTAAGGAAGCAATGTCAAACCTCGTCATAGAAATTGCAGCAGATTCTAAGATACAAGAAAATATTAGGCTGGAAAATGCTATGGACCGTGTTTTGGATATACTACAATCCATTCCAGAGTTAACATCGGGTGACAAAGTGCGTGTTGCAGAGTTGTTGGTTTATAATCCCAAGAAATTAGGATTGTTCCTAAAACTGGATGCCAACAGTAGGCTAAACTTGAGTTTGGGGCTCCTGAATCCATAAGTTCAACCACTTTTTTGCTATGGGAAACATGGTGTCATGGATCCAATTCAGCATGGAATTTATGTTTTGATATTAGTAAGTCGTGAAGAAACAACTTACTTTGTGGAGATTTTGTTTTTGTTTGGAACTACTTCATGACAACGAATTATGATGCTGATATTTGTATGTTGGTGTTTTGTCTACTGTTGTATAGTACGTTAGTTGGAAAAATTTAATTTGAATCATGAAATTCCAAATTCTAATGTATTGATCCAGATTTATGCTAGCCTTGTCGAGTGTTCCTTACTTTGTTGCTGTTAGGACACTGATGATAATTAAAATGATGATGTAGTGTTCCAGATTTATGCTTTTTTCTACATTATATGTGACTGTGTGAACATTGTTCTCCAAATCCAAGTGGATCATATGACATTTAATAATGTTGTACGTGGTGTTCCAGAATTCTGCTTCATTTTCAATTTTTCCAGAATTGGTTCATTACACTTTCATATTGATCACATTAATCTTGTCCTTTAATTAAATGGGCGTCGTATAATCTTGGCCTCGAAAGTATAACTTGGAGTATGCTTATGCACCTCAAATGTTCAGTGATGATAACACAAATGCTTGCTCTGTTATTTAACTACGTTTGTTCCGAGGAATAATACTAACTACTAGCCGTGTTCATGCATCATAATCTGAAACTGCTCTTTCTCTTCTTATTTACATAAATTCGAAGCAGGCCATGTTTATGTTAACCTCAAATATATAATGCAGAAGCTAAAAATGGTTGAGCAAAAAATTTTCTTCATATATATAACCATCATTCGGAAGTCGTTACACTTGAACTAGAAACAATACACAACCTAAATATTATAACATCTATGGGCAATATTTCTAAGCACATATGTAGTAGAGAAAAGTTTGCCCACCTAAGATGATAATATGTAAATAGATGACTACATAGTCCAGCAAAAGACAGCGCAAAAAATGTGTAACAGTTTGCTGCATATTAATAAGACTTCCAGATGATTTTTAAGCTTCAAAAGGTTGATTCATCGGAGCTGTCGTCCAAGTAACGAGCCGCACTGGCATGATCTATAGCACGACGCTTGAAGGAGCCACTTGGGGGTCGATTGAGAGCATGTTTGTTGGCATTGTGTGAAGGCAACACATCAATTTCATAGCAGTCATCGAGAATGTTACCAAGTTTCTTCTCTTTTCTTGTAAACTTTGTGTTCTTTCCAGTATGGATCTCGCTGGCAGCATCCATTTCTTTTGGTGGAGTAACAACTTTCTTTTTGTCAATCAGCTTATCATCATCTGATATGATGATCACGTCAAGTTTGTACTCGCTGGTCACAGTTGCCTCCGAACCTTCTTTGTTGGACACAGACATTGTGGACTTGGACTTGTAAAACTTGAATTATGGACTGCACTTTGCTTACTACACGTTGATGAAAGAGAGTGGTGAGGTCTTTAAATGGTGAAGAGAGAAACAAATGCATTAAAGACACACCAACCCACATGTAAATGCAGGTAATTCCACGAGATATTATATCTTATTGATTTGATATTCCCATTTAAGAATCTGGTGTAAAGTAATAAATATGCAAGTTGAAAATAGGGGTAATAATGACACGTCAGTATTCACTAATAAATGAAAAAATCAACAAACTAATGATCAATGATGCAGATCAATCTTTGGAATTTTCAGATCAATGTACCCCCTACATAAAATTATCAATAAATAAGATTTGAGCTACTTCACAACTCACTTGTAATATAAATGGCATTGAGATTGAGGAGATAATTTAAATAACACATCAAATGAAGTCATCATATCCAGTACTTCAGTCCATCGCCTGAAACAGATATGAGTAGTAAATGAAGTAAGTATACATTTCGAATGAAGTAAGAGAAAACTAGTGAACCAATTACAAACGGTTTGAAACAAGAAAACTCACCATTTACTGCTTCATGTGATAGACCCCATTTTATGCTTCCAATGCTGTTACAATGGAAAAAATGTTTCATATGCCTTTAAACTAACTAAATACATATCCTACAAATTCATTAGAGGATCCTAAAATAGTGATGCTCAATCACATGAAATACTTGCCAAATAAATAGAAAACATAGTCATAGAGAAATACATCAAATATTGTGCATAGGAAAGCAATACAAAAACTACCAATACATCACATCTTACTAATGAGGAATAATACCAGTAGAAACAGGAAACAAATCATTGCACTAAGGAACCCAAAACAATAGCAACAAACGTGTTCCCGTCCATAAGGGAAAGTTTTCAAGCCCATGCTAGGGATCATAGTCGTAGATGATATCCCACAATCAGTATGATGTAATCCATGGGTGGCATATGTCTCAGGTTGGTTCGAAGGAGACCCAATTTGACTGGCAGAATTGGTTCTTGTGTGCTCGTTAAAACGCATTCGGATACCACTATCCAAAGATTGGTCTCCAATATTAGATGAGTTACTGTCGGTTTTATAAGAACGTCCCTCTGTGAAATTATCAATACTAGCATGGTACTCATCAAACCAGAAGAATCTCTTGCCATGTTTCAGCCCGACTGGACATATGTAATACTGTTGCCCTGGACGGGTTGAGTGATTCCCTGCTGTCCGTAATTTCATTAGGCCATTCCCGCATTCACATTATGGTGGTGTCTTCAACTCCATGAGACCTATCACCGCACAGAATCAGATGTTTCATCAATACGGAAGAAAACTAAAATTTATAATCCAATCAAATACAAGAATTTTAAACCCATTTGATAATCGCAAATGTATAAATTGAAACTGAACTAAACGACTAAATAGAATCTTGGTCAATTGTTAACGATGCATTTTTTTATTCATTGTTATTTAGCTAATTACTACTGGATTTTTTATTAATATACACTATCTAATAATGCACAGAAAGTGAGTAAAATTTTAAACTTCCATATAGTAAAAAAACTCATGTAACTCCATATTGGTTCGCACACAAGTTTACTCTCGCGCTGGAAGTTTTCCTACGTTTTCCAAAATTAAGTAATTACTGGGAATCAAAATGCTCAAATTCACACAAATTGCAATATCAAAATGCCCTCCAAAAGAAAAAAAAAATAGGGAATATCGAAGCAACAATGATAATGGAAAATAAGACAATACTTACATCTACAAATCGAAGGGGTTAGTACGTTAATGGGCTTCGAGCATCATCTACTCACTCCGGCGGTAGCAAGATTCTGTGGGCATTCATTCGTATCAAATTGGGAATGTTTCATACCCAAAAAAATCTAGAACAGAGATCAATTTACCGATGTATATGAGAGGAAGACGAGGTGGAGAAAATCAAATGGATCTTCTTCTTCGTTGTTACGCTCTTTCAACTTGAACCAGATCTACTTTCTTCATCAATTTTACCGACAAGAATGGGTGCAAGTAGGTACAAGGATATTATTAATAATTCATGGATTTGAGGAAAAAGATTTGAGTGGGATGTGAGGGCATTTTGGTCCACCAAATGAATATACACTAACTTATCCCACCAATAAAAATCATACCAAACATAAAAATAAACTATCAAATACAAAATATCTTCCCTTATCAATCAATATTCTAGTCCAAAAGTTATCTCATCCTTGCTACCAAACGGGGCCTTAATTAATTAAGAGTTTAGTTGGTTTTTGAGCTTTAATAATTAGTTAAAAAATTATTTGGGCCTCCAAATAATTTTATTTGGGCCTTAATTAATTATTTAAGTTAGCCCAATGATTTTTATGGGCTTGGAAGCCCATGAGAATTTTTGGGCCAATCAGTGGATCTTTGGGCCAGTTTAGAGATTTATTGGGTTTAATTAAGTTAATGAGCTTAAATATTTTTATTTAGGCCCAGCTAAGTTTAATTAAGTTATTTGGGCTAAAATATGATTTTTGGGCTTATCTTAAGTTAATGGACTTAAATGTTTTTATTTAGGTCCATTTATGAATAATGACATTTAATTAAGAATTTATTTTCATCGGGATTTTATTTAAGTTTAATGGACTTAGAGTGAGTGATCAGCAGTCTGGACCAACCCATGAAAATAAATTAAGTCCGGAATATATATTTAATTATTTTTATGCATGAATTCTATTTTAAGTAAAAGTATATTTATTATGAAAATTTAATTAAATATATATTACGGACATATTTTAAGTGCATGCATACATGAAGAGTTTTATGATATGTTTATGATTAAGAATTGAGCATGAAAAATATTTTTATGGAAATTGAAGTTATGTGGCGGCACAGAGGTGGTTTACCACCAGCACAGAGGTAGTTCTACTACTGGCATAGAAGTGGTTTTACCACTGACACAGAGGTAGCTTACTACCAGCATAGAGGGGAATTTATCCATCGCCACGTACGATGGTTCTCAGACTGATCAGTCGCTCATGTTTACGAGCCACATATACGGATATAACCTTCACAGTTACTTATGATTATGTCATGCTCTATTTATGTATGGATTATATGATTAGTATGATGGATGTTATGTTATAAGATATGGTATGCAAGAGTTTACAGTGCACATTTTTAAGAGCATGCATGCATACTCATGATATTATATGTATTAGTATGATTATGTGATGCATTATTTTTAACCCTTGTTATAAAGGATTAGACATGTTGAGCCCCTAGGCTCACTACGCTTATATGGTGTAGGTAAGTGTGATGATTCGTTTGTAGCTTCTACCGGTGGCGAGGATGCATGAGCAAGCATGGCAGTGGCCCCGTGACCGTCGCATTGAGTCTTGCATGTTTGAGTACCTTTGAGATTTTATAAAACATGTTTCGTATTTTCAGTTTCCAGTGGTTGAGCGAATTATTTTTATTATTTTTATTTAGCACGACGAGAGATTTTCAGTGGTTTAATATTATTATTTATTTAAGTTTTTATTTTAAAGAATTTTATTTATTAGCAGTATTTTTAATGTTTATACATATATGTATGGGCATATATGTATAATATTATTCTTAGTTATTTTAAAAAAAAATTTCCGCATTTATTAGTAGTAGATGTTTCATTTGGTATCAAAGCACGGTCCTTGGAGGGGTCTATCTGCCACGTGAAGCTCAGAAATCCTACTACCGGTCTGTAAGTTTTAATTGTTTTCTTATGATCTATAAGGAGCATATGTAATGATTTAAGATTTCATGTTAGCAAAGTTTTAAAATACTTAGTTATGAATTGCGATTTACGTGAAGAATGTGTGGTGACGCAGTATGCCCCAAGACATGTTATACAACAGGTGGACCACAAGGAATTTCGAATTTGGGAATTTGGTTTTATGTTGTTAAAACTAAGTTTGATATTTTTGATATATGAGTTGTCACTTGAATTTTTGTAGTAACTTATTGATTTTAAGTTAGAATGATTTCATTGGTAAATTATTGGGTTTGTGATGGTAAGAGAAAGCGGGCCTATCTAGGAAATTTTTATGAAGGTGTAGCGATAAATATAACAATAAAGGTAAATTCCGATAAGAGGTATTAAGTTTACGTGATAGCAATAGAATTATTGCTTGAGGAAAGAGTAGGATTCCTCGCAAGATTGATTAATCGAGGGTTGTATCATTTTCTTCTTTGGTGAATTTAAAATGTTACTTTATAGAGGCTAGTATATATTTTTGGTAATTAAGTCGGCATGAGTCAGATTATGCCAGTTGGGTTCACAGATATCATATTGTCACTCATTTAACTATTAAGGTTTTTCCTTTGACGAAGAAGTCATGATTTTTTTTGGAGATGACACTTGTACGATAAGGTTATAGTTTGATGGTTTGGGTTTTAAGTTTGTACTCTTAATTATATGAGGTATAAATTGATGATAAGTATGTTTTGTATCAGGTTCTTGAATCTTTGAGAATAAGAATAATTGTGGAGTTAGTTTGATAAAGAATTGTATAATCTTTGATGAGACTTAAGAATTCGCATGGTTGGTGTAATAAGTAAGCTGTATTGAGTTTGACGTTCAAGTCACTACGTTTAAATAAATAGATTTGGGAAGAATAAAATATTTTGTTTATCAGAGTGCGCAGCAGAAGCATGACTTTTGGGATACCGAAACTTGGGAACTAGATATGTAATAGTGGATTTAGTAAATTGGATTTTTGAAGGACTCCGTTACTAGAGTTTGATCAGTCGAATTTCGAGGACGAAATTCAATTTAATAGGGGAAGAATTGTAACACCCGAAAAATTTTTATACGTAAATTCGCATGCATAATTAATTATTTAAATTTTTAGAAATATAAGTTAAATATTACTTATGTGTTATTATGTGTATTATGTGCATGTTTTAAATTATTTTAGTATTTAACCCATAATTATGGAAATTTTACACTTTTAAGGAATTTATTATTTTGAGCGCGTAGACGGGACCGTGGACGGACGAGATACCAATCTTTTTAGCCAAAAATATTTTATGAGTCTTATGAGCCTTAAAATAATATTTTAAGGTATTTTGTCAAGAAAATTTTAGTATTTATTTATATATTTATTTAAGGGTTGATTTTTAGCCAAAATAAGCCATTTTAATGACTTTTATTAAATTTTAAAAATCCTCTAAATTATTATTTCGGGATTTTTGGTTTATTATCAGATTAATAAGTTATTATTGAGTTTTTAAATATTTATTTAGGTATGATATTATCTCAAATTAGTTTTTATCCTAATTTAATCCTATTTATAAAATTTTAAAACTAAAACCTATCCTACCCTACCCTAACCCCACTCAGCCGACAACCCCTTTCCTCCACCTCCTTCCTCACGTTTCAACAGAAGCAAACAACCTCCATAGCCGATTTCTTCAAGAAAATTTAGAGTTTTTCGTAGATTCGTCGTCCCGGAGCCGTACACGTGGAAGCTTCGATTTAAATCAAAGGCATGTTTAATTCTTTTCTTTCAACACCATATAAGCTATTATTTTGTTTTACATCAGGAATTTTATGGTCTAGGCATGAGGTATTCAGATTTATGCATGAATAGCATTTTTTTTCCACCTTGCTCACGTTTCTTGTCTTGTCTCTATGGCATGCTCATATTTCTGACATGGATCGGTCCAGGGCTGTTGGTTGTTGGTTCGAGGGTCTGTTAGGGTCCTTAAGGTCGAACCATGGCAGGGCTAGGGTCTGATTTGGGCTAGGCCGAACAGGTTGAAGGCTGGAAGTGCAGATCGGCCGATATTAGGGTTGGTGGAAGGGGCTCGGGGGAGGCTCCTATGGGATGCATGCGGCTGGGACTTAGTGCTGGTTTGAACCGCCCAGACGTGGGCTAAGTCTGGGCGGTGCGGCTCCGGCCAGGGGTGGCCGGAGCCGGGCGGCAGCAGGCCCTAAAGGCCTGCTGCTCGCGGTCGAAGGGAGAAGGGGTAGGGGTTCGGGTGTTGGGTTGGGCTGGGCCTGAACCGGATCCGGGGTGGCCTGGGTCCGGTCAGTAGGGTCCGGGTTTGGGTTAAGTGGGCCGGGCTCGGGTATCTTAATTTTTAGGCCCCGTTTGATACACTTGATTATATTTGGATTGTTTAGCAAGCCCATGTTTGATACAATTATTGAGCTTAGATAAGTATCCGGATTGATTGAATATTACTGTACCACTTTGACAACCCATCCACCTACTCCGCCGTTGATTAATTTTGTCCTCATGGATTATCTTGGTAAGTTACAAAACTACCCCTTCACTATAAATAATAAAATCAACATTTCGATGTGTGTAAACCTAACTCTGCTATCATTCTCCTCTTGTGTTGCACGGCGTCGATGAACATGTGAAGCTCGTACGACAATGAATCGCGAGCCATCAACAATACGAGGCAACGTTGTTGTTTAAGCTGGTGTTTAAGGTAATCGAAACGAAAGAGATAAGTTTTGTTTGTGTTCCTTACTCAATTTCATGTCCGATTGAAATATGAATTTGTTTATGTTTGATTTAACTGTTATCTGGCATCTTTTCCGTTTTAATCGTGTCGTCTGCTTCTGAAATTTTAAATTTCAAATGTTAAAATTCCAAATTTATTTCTGTGTATGTTCAAAGTTTTGCAAGTGTATTTTTTATGTCCGAAATAGGTGGTATTTTATTTGAAGGACTACGACATAAAGAAATAACATTATATCATGTAGATGCGATTTGAGAATTCATTGCTCTGTGATGTTCGTGTCTTCGATTCATTGAGAAATTCATTGCTCTGTGATGTTAACTTTATTTATAATGTTTAGGCTTCTTAACTGTACTGTCTTTTAAAGAAATATTTGAGAGAGTAAGTTGTTTTTTGAATTATTGTATTTATGCTAACTTTCTTTATAATGTTTAATAAACTTTACAAGATGGAGATTAGGCGTCGTAATATTATAATCTTTATGGTGATTCACCAAATGTTGATTCGTACGTTAATGATGGTAACTCTTTTGATACGACATCGCACAAGATTACTTGGCCGGCGACGACGCCCATATTTTAGAACAAGAGCTTCGTACGCCATGACACAAAGAATGAGTGCACAAATTAACCACTTGCATAGGGTTATTGAAATGGGAGATGTCCAATGTATAGTTAATTTGAGGATGGATCGAAAATCATTTGCACAATTATGTTACTTGCTCACTCATGTCGGAGGCGTGAAAGATTCTAAATACGTTAGGGTCGAAGAAAAAGTTGCCATGTTTTTGTCAATCTTAGCACATCACAAGAAAAATCGAATAATTGGTCATGATTACGTACGAAGCGGTCAAACAATTAGCTGCTATTTCCATGAAGTGTTGGGCTCTGTTCTGAAGTTACATAGTATGCTGCTTGTGAACCGTCCCTGTCGACGAGACTTGCAGTGATGAGACATGGAAATGGTTCAAGGTAAAGATATTTTTACGTGTACATATTGAACTTGCAATCTGAATTGCAAATGCCCCGTATCTATAACATGGATATATCAGAATTTGCTACATTAATTTAATATATACCTCCACCTATTATTTTTCAGGGCTGTATCGGTGCGTTGGATGGAAAGTACATAAATGTTCATGTACCAATATCTGAGAAGCCCAAATACCGAACTAGAAAAGGGACTATTGCAGTTAATGTGTTAGGTGTGTGTGACAGAGATATGAACTTCATATTTGCGCTCACGGGATGGGAAGGATTAGCAGCCGATGTCAGAGTGCTTCGTGATGCCTTAACTCGAGAAGACGGTCTGAAAGTTCAAAGAGGTATTGTGTTGTTTTTAACTTCACACTATAATTACCTTAAAATTGTATTATTATTATTGAGGCACTAATTTTTTCCAACTTTATAATAATATAATTATTTTTATTGACTAGGTTCATATTACTTGTGCGACAATGGAAAGGCAAATATACCTGGTTTCTTGACTCCGTATAGAAGAGTACCTTATCATAGAGATTCTTGGGGAAATCGAACCACAGCCCCATAGAATTATAAAGATCTGCTCAATTGGAGACATAGTAAAGCGAGGAATGTTATTGAGAGAGCCTTCGGTTTACTTTAAAAAAGATGGGCTATCCTTTGAAGCCCATCTTTCTATCCCTTGAAAATTCAGAATCGAATAATAATGGCTTGCGTTTTGTTACACAACTTTATCCGATCTCAAATGCCGGACAATCTTGTTGAGGATCTTGAAGAAGAGACACTAAGCCCGCTTCCAGAATCAAGCTATGAATTTATCGAGAACTTCAATTCATCGGACGAATGGGACATGAGGAGAGAAAATTTTGCTACATCTATGTTCACTGCCTAATACATTATATTATCATTGTAGACTGAATGTCGCTTTTAAATATTGTACTGCACTTTTATTTGTTGTCTCTTTGTTTTGTAAACTATTATATGTTAATGTTTAATATCTATTAAGTCTCCAGAGCATTTCCATTTATTATGTAAATTTGATAAATTTTTGCTAAAACATTGTATTATCGACTATTACTAATTTATGTACATATTGTGTTATATGTTCCAAAGCACTAGAATGTTTGAATTGATGGACAGCGGAGCAACTTCCGGGAGTGTTACTTGCAAAGCCAAGAAATCAGATAAGACACGGCGTACTTGGACAGCACCGGAGGAAGAGGTCCTACTCCTAGGTTTAAAAGATGTGGTAACGAAAGGCTGGAAGAGTGAGAATGGCTTTCGCGCAGGCTACTTACCATTACTGGAAGCTACCATGAAGAATGCATTCCTCTCCACCGACATACGTGGAATGCCACATATTGTTTCCAAAATCCACGTCTGGAAGAAATATTATGGTAGTCTGGCCTCAATTCTAGCCAAGAGTGGCATTGGTTGGAATGATACGGAACACATGATTGATGCAACGAACAAAGCATGGGAAGCACTATTGAAGGTATTGTTTTTTGGTTTGATATAGGAAACGTTATACTATTAAATATGATTGCTGAAATTTACCACAATTGTTTAGGTGGACAATACTGTCCGATTGATGCGGTATAAGCGTTGGCCACACTACCAAGACTGGTGCGAGATCTTTGGAAATGACAGAGCAAATGGTGACAAAGTCGAAACCTACACGGCTGTTGCTCATGAATTAAACATGACCGAGAAACTTAGAAATGAAGTTGAAGTTGGAATGGAGGACGTTTATCGTCCTATATTTGAAGATGGTGCTGAATCTGTTTCCGTGACTCATTCTCCCTCTACTAATCCACTTGCTGGGACAAAGTCGAAGCAAAGAAAACGCAAAACCATGAATGACGATGACGACGAGATAGTGTCGGTGCTAAACAATATATCAAATATCACTAAGGAAGCAATGTCAAACCTCGTCACAGAAATTGCAGCAGATTCTAAGATACAAGAAAATATTAGGCTGGAAAATGCTATGGACCGTGTTTTGGATATACTAGAATCCATTCCAGAGCTAACATCGCGTGACAAAGTGCGTGTTGCAGAGTTGTTGGTTGATAATCCCAAGAAAGTAGGATTGTTCCTTAAACTGGATGCCAACAGTAGGCTAAAATTGAGTTTGGGGCTCCTGAATCCATAAGTTCAACCACTTTTTTGCTATGGGAAACATGGTATCATGGATCCAATTCAGCATGGAATTTATGTTTTGATATTAGTAAGTCGTGAAGAAACAACTTACTTTGTGGAGATTTTGTTTTTGTTTGGAACTACTTCATGACAACGAATTGTGATGCTGATATTTGTATGTTGGTGTTTTGTCTACTGTTGTATAGTACGTTAGTTGGAAAAATTTAATTTGAATCATGAAATTCCAAATTCTGATGTATTGATCCAGATTTATGCTAGCCTTGTCGAGTGTTCCTTACTTTGTTGCTGTTAGGACACTGATGATAATTAAAATGATGATGTAGTGTTCCAGATTTATGCTTTTTTCTACATTATATGTGACTGTGTGAACATTTTTCTCCAAATCCAAGTGGATCATATGACATTTAATAATGTTGTACGTGGTGTTCCAGAATTCTGCTTCATTTTCAATTGTTCCAGAATTGGTTCATTACACTTTCATATTGATCAAATTAATCTTGTCCTTTAATTAAATGGGCGTCGTATAATCTTGGCCTCGAAAGTGTAACTTGGAGTATGCTTATGCACCTCAAATGTTCAGTGATGATAACACAAATGCTTGCTCTGTTATTTAACTACGTTTGTTTCGAGGAATAATACTAACTACTAGCCGTGTTCATGCATCATAATCTGAAACTGCTCTTTCTCTTCTTATTTACATAAATTCGAGGCAGACCATGTTTATGTTAACCTCAAATATATAATGCAGAAGCTAAAAATGGTTGAGAAAAAAAATTTCTTCATATATATAACCATCATTCGGAAGTCGTTACACTTGAACTAGAAACAACACACAACCTAAATAATATAACATCTATGGGCAATATTTCTAAGCACATATGTAGTAGAGAAAAGTTTGCCCACCTAAGATGATAATATGTAAATAGATGACTACATAGTCCAGCAAAAGACAGCGCAAAAAATGTGTAACAGTTTGCTGCATATTAATAAGACTTCCAGATGATTTTTAAGCTTCAAAAGGTTGATTCATCGGAGCTGTCGTCCAAGTAACAAGCCGCACTGGCATGATCTATAGCACGACGCTTGAAGGAGCCGCTTGGGGGTCGATTGAGAGCACGTTTGTTGGCGTTGTGTGAAGGCAACACATCAATTTCATAGCAGTAATCGAGAATGTTACCAAGTTTCTTCTCTTTTCTTGTAAACTTTGTGTTCTTTCCAGTATGGATCTCGCTGGTAGCATCCATTTCTTTTGGTGGAGTAACAACTTTCTTTTTGTCAATCAGCTGATCATCATCTGATATGATGATCACATCAAGTTTGTACTCGCTGGTCACAGTTGCCTCCGAACCTTCTTTGTTGGACACAGACATTGTGGACTTGGACTTGTAAAACTTGAATTATGGACTGCACTTTGCTTACTACACGTTGATGAAAGAGAGTGGTGAGGTCTTTAAATGGTGAAGAAAGAAACAAATTCATTAAAGACACACCAACCCACATGTAAATGCAGGTAATTCCACGGGATATTATATCTTATTGATTTGATATTCCCATTTAAGAATCTGGTGTAAAGTAATAAATATGCAAGTTGAAAAAGGGGTAATAATGACACGTCAGTATTCACTAATAAATGAAAAAAATCAACAATCTAATGATCAATTATGCAGAGCAATCTTTGGAATTTTCAGATCAACAGAAACAATCCAAGCTCAAGAACAGAGCTTATTATAGAGATGGACTAAGATAAACTCTCAAACTAGATACAGACTCAATTCAAGCTTTTAGCCTTGAATTCTTTCCGTCACAATCCAAGCTTAGTTTTCTCCTCCGAAATCTCTCCTTCTTCTCTCTTAATATATTCTGAAGAATTTTGATTTTTTGTTATTCTCGTTGGCGTAGCTTTGATCTGTATTTATAGAGAATTACACCGGCTTTCATCTTAGGCTTTTAGGTCAACAGTATCTTATGGCCCAATTATAAAGTCAGCATGGTCCAACCCAATATGCCTTCATTCATTAGTCTGATATGCTCTTCGTACTTCGATATGCATTGATCTGCCTTCAAGCTTACAGCTTCTCGGACACTCCATCTTACTTCTAACCAAGTCACAGTACTCGAGCTATCGATCTGCATAAACTCATCCGAAGACTTATCTGACCATCAACTTCGATCTGGTCCCAGTATTTGATCTGGCCATGAACTCATCTGCACACTGAATTCATCTGATCTCTACTCTTTGATCTGATCTCTTCTGTATGCTCATTCATTCTTATAGAAACATACTTCAACATAGACGTACTCAAATAAGATGGATCCCCATGTTTCTTCCAGTTTTGAGAGTAATACTCCCCCCCCCCCCCCAGCTAGATCGTTGTATACTGATTTGGCCTGAGTTCAGAGGGTAAGTTATTAGTCAATTTATTTCTAGCAGGTATTCAATAAATATACTTTTAACATTTCATAAATGTTATCGAATCTGTTTTGCAGGATTCTTCCACCGAATAACGGCGTAAGTACGTTCATCAAACAAAAGTTTAAGCAACAAATATTTCTGGGTGGCTACTACAACTTAAATTGTAATTCATCCAAGTGTAGGTTGTCTGCAAGTAATATACTCGTGAGTACGAGATCGATCCATGGAGAGGATGCTGTAAGTTTAATTTTAGCATGATATATTATAGATGGAAATATTATTATGAAACTTCAAATACACAAATTATAAAATTGTCAAGGTTTCAAAGGTTCATTGTTGGTTTATTTAAGTTTGCTTAATAAAAATAAATAAAAAAAACTAAAATAAGAATAAACATAAAAGAACAATGAAATATTTAAACAAGTATATCATATAATATAGTTCCCACTATATTAATATCAGATTAACCGATATTTAATACATGGTACCCATAATATATATATAGATGAATAAATATAAACATAAAAAGAATAATTAAATATTTAAACAAGTATATCATATAATATAGTTCCCACTATATTAATATCAGCCGATATTTAATACATGGTACCCATAATATATATATAAATGCATAAATATAAATTGACATAAAAGTAAATGTTAGATCAAATCACAATATTTTATTTAGAAAAACCGGCAGAGCCACGCTATCGTCTAAATAAAATATATGACTTTATGTTAGATGCGATAAAGTAAATATTATTTGCGGAAAAATAAATGTTATATGCGAGAAAGTAAATGTTAGTTGTGGAAAAGTAAATGTTAGTTGCGATAAAGTAAAAGTTAGATGCGAGAAAGTAAATGTTAGTTCAAATCACAATATATTATTTAGAACAACCGACAGTGTTACGCTATCGTCTAAATAATATATATGACTTTATTATAAATAGATACTTATATTTATAGTATATAATTATTGTAGTATTTATTGTATCATATTTGACAACAAATCAAGGTAACCACATTCAAGGTACCAAGCATTTGATGTAAATAGATAACAACAAATCTTACAAAATTATACCTACAAATAAGGATCAATTAGAAAAAACAAAATAGAAATAAAAAAAGAGAAGAATATACAAAATATAAATAATCTTACTTGACCAACAATGAAACCTTTTCACCTTGACATAAAAAGATTTAGCTTGCCATGAACATGAAACTCAAGAGTAAGGATAAAATAAATTTCATACTTGAACTTGAGAAATATGCACACTCAAACTTTTATTCTCATACACACAATATTTATTTTACAAATGAGGACTTCTCTACACTCTTGCACACTACAAAGTTTATACAACACATCTATTTATAGGCCAAATGAGAGCAAGGGTCCAAAACTCATTAAATATGGAATAGTAAAGTTGGTGGGTGCTTGTCTCCTTGAATGTCAATACATTGACCCAACTTTAATTGGCATGTTTGATGCCTTAGACTTCCGATTTTGCTTCTGCACAAAACATATAACACGTAGCCCTTTGTCTGTAGATGTGTTTTGACAACTCATTCACCCCTTTTGGATAAAATATGAAATACTTATGATATTTTTACTCCAAGCTGGTCATAGTAAAAGTAAATCTGTCTCCATTTTGATGTTTGATTATTTTGATCATCTTAATGAAGTTTTTGGAATTTCTTGTCTTCTACAAAGTTGAAGATTCCTCTTTTGTGATTCTACAGGTTTTCAGATTACTCCATTATGACCTCTGTAGCTTGAGTAATTTTATTTTTATCAAACCTGCGCAAACCATAAAATACAACATTTTAGTAAAATATTTAAATGTAAACACATAACACTAAAATAATACAACTTCATAATTTTAATTAAACTTAAATTTTAAAACACACTTTTTAGCATATAAATAATTACAAATTTTAAGTTTCATCACACCCCCAAACCGGCTAATTACTAGTCCCTTAGTAATAAAATTTCATAAAATCACAAGTTAGATTTTTATTCCTTAATATATATATTCAAATTTGCAAACTTTGAAATTTTAAAACAAACTTGTAAGAAGATCATATGTTATTTATAAATCTTGATATCAACTAATATATTAATATATAATTGGATGGGGTATACATATATATTTCACACAATATCAAAATATTAAATATATATAATTTTTTATATAAATATTTTCTAAAAACTTTGAGAATAATATAATCAAAATGATAATAGAAATCCTTTTCATAACATGTATATCTTCAGAAATTTTAATGTAAAAGTCTCAACTCCATATCCTCTCGGGTTATGATATTTTTTTTTTATATATATATATATATAACTAGTTTTCACTCATGGAGTTGGAATAAAATTATACACTCATTGAAAATTGTTAATATGTAAAGCAGACAATCAAATAACCTAATATTAAAAATAAGATAGGATAATTTACAAAGAATAAACCCATTTTATTTTTATTTTGTTTTTATTTTTATTTTTTTTCTTTTTTCTATTTTTCTCTTTTTTGCTTGGCTGCAAAATTGTTTTTACATAACCAAATACCTCCAATAAACTTTGAAAATGTAACATATTTTTTTTTTCAAAGTTTATTTTTTTGTTTATTTTTTATGAGGTAATCTATTACATTGATAATTATACTAGAGATATTAATACTCTACATCTTTACAATCAAACTTCAAACAATCTTTGCAGCCAATTATCATATGCACAATATATATTTTTTTTAAAAAAATGGGTTTAATCTAGTAATCAACCATTTCTTAATAATCAATAAAAGCTTATAATTTGTTTTCTCAATTCTCACCTCTCACTCACAAAATTTATGTGAGTAAATATTGCACTTTTACAAATTAATTCCCTCAATTATACATGTTATTATTCATTCAATCAATATCACTTTAATTATATACTCATAAAAGTTTTAGAAAATATGTTATTTGAAACACACAATTATATATTATTTATAACTTATATCCCATCAATTAAATATTTTCTATTAAATTGATAAAAAGAAGAATAAATAAAAATCTATACAAAAAAACTTCATTTTCTTAGTAGTTTGCAATTTAAATATATACGGAATATTAAAATCTAATCTATTGTGATAATATGATAAATAAAAACTAATGCGTGTCAGGAGTTTTTGACTCCTTACTCTGCCATTGAAAAAGGAAAAATATATATTATTATAGAAATATTTTTTTTTTAATTTTAATTTTTTATTTATTTTTTTAAAATAAACCCTCCCCCAAACCTGAATATGACATTTTTTTAAAGAAAAATAAAGAGTACATGATGAAAGAGATATCACCTGGAATTTATTGAAGATGAGGAACAAACACAAACCATTGCGTGACATGTTGAATCAATGATCCAGTTTTCTTTTCTTACTGGTTGGTTGAGACCAATTGATCTTTGTTATAGCCGAATCATGTTGATGAACAAAAGCTTGGAGATCATCAATTAATTGGTCTTGATTCGAAGCAGAGATGAGCATTTTTCGTGAATTTTCTGAAATAAAAATTTTGTTCAACGGCTACATCAAGAAAAGTCAACAAACCATCATAATAATTATTGATATTCAACAAGCCAACAGGTTTATTATGGATATTAAGTTGTGCCCAAGAAACAACATGAAAAATTTCTTCTAAAGTACCAAAACCACCAGGTAAGGCAATAAAAGCATCAGAATTTTCTATCATTTTAGTTATTCTCTCGTACATTGATGAAACTTTCAACTTTCCCCAACCGTAACACCTGTAATATTTCCTTCAGCTAAAGCTGTAGGAATAATACCCAAAACCTGACTATCTCCAAGATGAGCTGTTGTTGAAATAGATCCCATTAACCCAATATTGCCTCCTCCGTAAACCAAGTGAATTTTTCTCTCTGCTAACTTTTTTCCAAGATTAATTGCTGCATCAACAAATATTTCATTCTTTCCAGTATTAGAACCACAAAAGACACAAATATTTTTCAATTTTTGTGAAGAAGATCCTGTCATGTTTTTTTTTCTTTTCAAAAATATAGAGATAGTTGAGTGATTTTATAAGGAAAACAAGGAATAAGACAGAAATAGGAATACAGATGTGAACAAAATGATGAAAATAGTAAAAAAACAATAATATATTATAATAACATGCATGCGTATAAACAGTGATGTGATTGTGGCACACAGTGTTCCTTCAATATTTATGAGTCGAGGGTTGGCTTACCATCCAATTTTCTTATAAATTGGCAAATAGGGTCTTTTTTAGTCAGATTCCCAAGACCATTACCATGACGCTGCGCTTGGAATAGTTTCCATAAATGGAGAAGTTGACCTTGAACATCTCCACTAGAATGCGTCTCAAGAGTCAATGAGATATCATCTAATGACTCTTTACTCAGCTCATTCTTAATGAAATCAATTTTATCTTCTCTATTTGTGGAAACATATCCCAAAGATCTGCATTGTCTATTACAAGTCCATCTAGCACAATTATGACAAACATCTAACCTTTTAGCCCTTCTTTTCTTCGCATAGGTACTTTTTCCTAGTCCAGACATATTTCGAACAAGTAAGAATTTTGGAACTTCACCACCTAATCGAACCTTGGCTTCAATTATAAGACGAATATCCTCCGGGATTCCTTTTTGCATAAGCATTCTCAATCTTTCACATCTGCCTTCATAAATCATTCTCAGAACTTTTTTAGAAACAGATGGAAAATATTTACCAAACTTTTTGATAGCTTCATCCATAATATATATTTATATATATATATATATTCAATTATTTTGGGAAATTGAAATAAAACCGACTGAAATTAGTCACGGAGTACCGTTATCCGCCACTTAATCGGGAAGTGAACTCAATTCTGCAAAAATAAAATAAAAATATAAGTAACAATTAAGTTGGATCATATAAAGGCATAAACTCTTCATTAAGAAATTTATTTTCTATAAACGGTTTAAGTCTTTGCCCATTAACTTTAAATACATTATTATTTTTAGGATTTTCAACATCAACAGCACCATGAGGATTGACAAATTTAACAATAAATTGTCCAAACCATCGCGATCTAAGTTTTCGTGGACACAAATGCAAGCGAGAATTATAAAGTAAAACTTTTTGTCCGATTTCAAAAGATTTCCTCATAATATTTTTATCATGAAATGATTTTGTTTTATCTTTATAAATCTTTGCATTTTCATATGCATCATTTCTTAATTCTTCTAGTTCATTTAATTGCAATTTTCTTAATTTAGATGCATCATCTAAATTAGTATTAAACGCTTTAATTGCCCAATAAGCTTTATGTTCAATTTCAACAGGTAGATGACAATGCTTTCCAAAAACTAATCTATATGGTGACATCCCCAATGATGTTTTAAATGCAGTTCTATATGCCCATAATGCATCACTTAATCTTAAAGACCAATCTTTTCGATTTGGATTGACTGTTTTTTTCAAAATTTGTTTTATTTTTTTATTTGCAAGTTCAACCTGACCATTCGTTTGAGGGTGATATGGAGTAGAAACTTTATGTGTAATACCATATTTTCTTAACAACGAAGAAAATGATTTATTTATAAAATGACTTCCCCCATCACTGATTATAGCTCTAGGTATTTTAAATCGACTAAAAATATTTTCTTTCAAAAATTTTATCACAACTTTATGATCATTAGTTCTACATGCAATTGCTTCAATCCATTTTGAAACATAATCGACAGCCACTAAAATATAAGTGAATCGAGAAGATAATGGAAATGGACCCATAAAATCTATTCCCCAACTGTCAAATATTTCAATAATCATGATTGGATTTAAAGGCATCATGTTTCGTTTTGAAATTGAACCCATTTTCTGACAATTTTCACAAGATTTGCAAAATAAATATGTATCTTTGAATAAAAAAGGCCAATAAAATCCACATTGAAAGATTTTTGCAGCTATTTTCTTTGACGAAAAATGACCTCCACATGCCTCAGAATGACAAAATTTAATGACACTACTTACCTCATTGTCGGGTATGCATTGTCGAAAAATTTGATCAGGACAATACTTAAACAAATAAGGATCATCCCAATAAAATTTTTTGACCTCTTTCAAGAATTTATTTTTATCTTGTGAACTTCAATGAGAAGGCATTTTATTTGTCACAAGAAATTTTACAATATTAGCAAACCAAGGCATAGTAGTAGCATAAAATAGTTGATCATCCGGAAATTTTTTATTTATTGGTATTTCATTTTGAGATGATTCAGAAATTATTCTTGATAAATGATCGGCTACTACATTTTTTTTCCTTTTTTATCTTTTATTATAAGATCAAATTTTTGTAACAACAAAATCCATCTTATTAATCTCGGCTTAGCATCTTGTTTATTTGATAAATATTTTATGGCAGAATGATCAGTATAAACAATAGTAGTAGAACCAATTAAATATGATCGAAATTTATCTAATGCAAACACTACTGAAAGTAATTCTTTTTCAGTTGTTGAATAATTGATTGAGCACTATTTAAGGTTCTACTTGCATAATAGATCACATAAGGTTTACCTTCTTTTCTTTGTCCTAACACGGCTCCTACAACATAATCACTTGCATCACACATTAATTCAAATGGTAAAGACCAATCAGGAGGTTGTAAAATAGGTGATGTAGTTAAAAGATTAATTATATTTTTAAAAGCAGTTTCACATTCTTGAGTCCATTCAAATTGTGCATGTTTTGTTAAAAGATTTGAAATTGGTTTCGATATTATGCTAAAAAAATTTATAAATCTTTTATAAAATCCCGCATGACCCAAAAATGATCGAATTTCTTTGATCGTGTTTGATGATGGTAAATTAGCAATAACATCAACCTTATCTTTATCAACTTTAATTCCTTTTTCAGATATGACATGCCCTAACACAATTCCGGATTTAACCATGTAGTGACATTTTTCCCAATTTAAAACAAGATTTTTTTCGTCACATCTTTTTAAAACTTCTTCCAAATTTTTAAGACAGTTTTCAAATGAGTTTCCAAAAATAGTTATATCATCCATAAAAACTTCCACAAATTCTTCAATCATGTCACTAAAAATACTTAGCATGCATCTTTGAAAAGTAGTCGGGGCATTACATAAACCAAATGGCATTCTTTTAAAAGCAAAAGTTCCGAGCGGACAAGTGAAAATAGTTTTTTCTTGATCTTCTAATGATATTGGTATTTGATAATACCCCGAATACCCATCAAGAAAACAATAATAAGGATTACATGCCACTTTCTCTAAAATTTGATCTAAAAATGGTAACGGAAAGTGATCTTTTCTAGTTGCATTATTTAATTTTATATAATCAATGCACATACGCCAACTAGATGGAATCCTAGCTTGTAATAATTCTCCCTTTTCATTTTTTATAACAGTGATGCCTGATTTTTTTGGTACTACTTGTGTTGCACTTACCCATTTACTATCCGAGATTGGGTAAATAATTCCGGCATCTAATAGTTTTAAAACTTCATTTTTAACAACTTCTTTCATGTGTGGATTTAATCTTCTTTGTGGTTGTTGATATGTTTTAGCATTTTCTTCCAAGTGAATTCTATGTGTGCAGATTAAAGGATTTATACCTTTTATATCTTGCAAAGTCCATCCAATTGCATTTTTGTGTTTTTTAAGTAGTGTTATTAAATCTTCTTCTTGTTTTGGTAAGAGGGTAGAAGATATTACAATAGGATATGTTTGATTTTCACCAAGAAAAGCATATTTTAGTTCTATTGGTAAGGGTTTTAATTCAAGTTTTGGATGATCATTTTCTTTTACTTCTTCAAGTTCATTAATTTCTTCAAATAACTTTGATTTAAAAATATTTTTTGAATCAAAACTTTCCACTAAACAAACTTCAGATTGTTGATTTAAGTTTTTTTGGTGTATATTTTCTTCCACGATTGTTTCTATTGCATTATCATCTTCATCTTCATTAATGCTTGGTTGTTTACAAAAATTGAACACATTAAGTTCTAAAGTCATATTTCCAAAAGACAATTTCATTATTCCATTTCGACAATTAATTAAAGCATTTGAAGTTGCTAGAAATGGACGTCCCAATATTACTGGAATTTCGTTATGTACTTCTATTGGTTGTGTATCCAAGACAATAAAATCCACGGGATATATGAATTTATCAACTTGAACTAATACATCTTCTACAATACCTCTAGGTATTTTGATTGACCTATCGGCTAGTAAAAGAGTAACAGATGTAGGTTTTAAATCTCCCAACTTAAGCTTTTCATAAACTGAATAAGGAATTAAATTCACACTTGCTCCCAAATCTAACAAAGCTTTTTTAATTTTATTTTTTCCAATAATACATGAAATTGTTGGACAACCGGGATCTTTATATTTCAAGGTAGAATTATTTTGAATAATAGAACTTACTTGCTCCGTTAAGAATGCTTTCTTCTTTACATGCAATTGTCTTTTCACAGTACATAAATCTTTTAAAAACTTTGCATAAGAAGGCACTTGTTTAATAGCATCTAATAATGGAATATTTATTTTTACTTGTTTAAAAACTTCATAAATATCAGAATCATTTTTTTGTTTTTTATTATTTACTAATGCATGAGGAAAAGGAACATGTTTATTTATTTTATCATCAATTTTCTTATTTTTAGGACTCAAAGCATCATCTTTCTCAAAAGTATCAGGATTTGAATCCTTACTCTTTGAGTTTAATTGATCTTTGTTTTCATCACTATATGGATCATTAACTATTTTACCACTTCTAAGAGTAATAACAGATTTAACTTGATCAAATTTATCTTGATTTTTAGGATTAGGTTGTGGTTGAGATGAAAATTTTCCTTTTTCATGAATATTAAGTGCAGATGCAAATTTTGCAAGAGTTTCTTTCAAATCATTCATAGATTGAATGTTTTGAATATTGATAGACTCTTGCTTTTAAATGTATGCATGAATTTCATCTTCAAAATGTTTTCTTGGATGTGGGATATAAGGAGCATAACCTTGATGATTTTGGTTATTTTGAAAAGGTTGTTGTGAAGGTTGTGCATTATTATCGTTCCTCCAACTAAAATTGGGATGATTTCTCCAACCAGGATTATATGTTTGTGAAAAAGGATCTAATGTTGGTTTTTTAAAATTGTTAACATAATTGGCTTGTTCATGGAGACATTCTTTAAATGAAGGCAAAGTAGGACAATTTTTTGTAAGATGATCATGTGTGTCACATATATGACAAACAATTTCTTGAACACTTTTTAATTGATCACTCTTTTTTATTTCTAATGACTCGATTTTTCTTGCTAAAGATGCAAGTTTAGCTTGAACATCTACATCATCTTTAAGATGATAAATACCACCCCCATTTGTTGAATTATTGGTTTTACTTGGTGGTTCAATTGAGCCTATATTATCCCAATTTTGAGCATTTTCTGCTAATGACTCCAAATATTCCATAGCTTCATTTGGGTTTTTATCTTCAAAAGTTCCATTACACATGAATTCTATCATTTGCCTATCTTTAGGTATTAAACCTTCATAAAAGTGAGAAACTATTCTCCATATTTCAAAACCATGATGTGGGCATGTATTAAGTAACTCTTTATATCTATCCCAACATTGATAAAATGTTTCCCCTTGTTTTTGAGAAAAAATTGCAATTTGTCTTTTAAAAGAGTTTGTTCTATGGGAAGGGAAAAACTTTTTTAGAAATTGTTGTTGCATTTCTTCCCATGATCTTATTGAACTTGATCTCAAATTTTGCAACCATGTTTTAGCTTTATCTTTTAAAGAAAAAGGGAAAAGCTTTAATCGAACAATATCCATGCTACAATTTTGATCATTATAAGTGTTGCAAACCTCCTCAAATTCTCTTAAATGCAAATATGGATTTTCAGAATCTAGGCCATGAAAATTTGGTAAAAGTTGAATGATTTGAGGTTTAAAATTGAAATTAGACGCATCAGGAGGAAAGACTAAACAAGATGGTGTACTAGTTCTTATTGGATTCATATGGTGCCTAAGTGTTCTTGGTTGTTCATGTTCTTGATTATTATTATTATTATCATCTTGATTATTAGAATTATCCTCCATGTTTAAAATATTTTTAGATACTCGAACAAGTCTACCACTTTGTTTACGACTCCAAACAATCATACAATTAAAAACAACATACTATTTACATAAATAACATAAAATTAAACTTAATTTATACCTCCCCGGCAACGGCGCCAAAAACTTGCTACAACTTAAATTGTAATTCACCCAAGTGTAGGTTGTTTGCAAGTAATATACTCGTGAGTACGAGATCGATCCACAGAGAGGATGCTGTAAGTTTAATTTTAGCATGATATATTATAGATGGAAATATTATTATGAAACTTCAAATACACAAATTATAAAATTGTCAAAGTTTCAAAGGTTCATTGTTGGTTTATTTAAGATTGCTTAATAAAAATAAATAAAAAAAACTAAAATAAGAATAAACATAAAAAGAACAATTAAATATTTAAACAAGTATATCATATAATATAGTTCCCACTATATTAATATCAGCCGATATTTAATACATGGTACCCATAATATATATATAAATGCATAAATATAAATTGACATAAAAGTAAATGTTAGATCAAATCACAATATTTTATTTAGAACAACCGGCAGAGCCACGCTATCGTCTAAATAAAATATATGACTTTATGTTAGATGCGATAAAGTAAATGTTAGTTGCAGAAAAATAAATGTTATATGCGAGAAAGTAAATGTTAGTTGCGGAAAAGTAAATGTTAGTTGCGATAAAGTAAAAGTTAGATGCGAGAAAGTAAATGTTAGTTCAAATCACAATATATTATTTAGAACAACCGACAGTGTCACGCTATCGTCTAAATAATATATATGACTTTATTATAAATAGATACTTATATTTATAGTATATAATTATTGTAGTATTTATTGTATCATATTTGATAACAAATCAAGGTAACCACATTCAAGGTACCAAGCATTTGATGTAAATAGATAACAACAAATCTTCCAAAATTATACCTACAAATAAGGATCAATTAGAAAAAACAAAATAGAAATAGAAAAATAGAAGAATATACAAAATATAAACAATCTTACTTGACCAACAATGAAACCTTTTCACCTTGACATAAAAAGATTTAGCTTGCCATGAACATAAAACTCAAGAGTAAGGATAAAATAAATTTCATACTTGCACTTGAGAAATATGCACACTCAAACTTTTATTCTCACACACACAATATTTATTTTACAAATGAGGACTTCTCTACACTCTTGCACACTACAAAGTTTATACAACACATCTATTTATAGGCCAAATGAGAGCAAGGGTCCAAAACTCATTAAATATGGAATAGTAAAGTTGGTGGGTGCTTGTCTCCTTGAATGTCAATACATTGACCCAACTTTAATTGGCATGTTTGATGCCTTAGACTTCCGATTTTGCTTCTTCACAAAACATATAACACGTAGCCCTTTGTCTGTAGATGTGTTTTGACAACTCATTCACCCCTTTTGGATAAAATATGAAATACTTATGATATTTTTACTCTAAGCTGGTCATAGTAAAAGTAAATCTGTCTCCATTTTGATGTTTGATTATTTTGATCATCTTAATAAAGTTTTTGGAATTTCTTGTCTTCTACAAAGTTGAAGATGCCTCTTTTGTGATTCTACAGGTTTTGAGATTACTCCATTATGACCTCTGTAGCTTGAGTAATTGTATTTTTACCAAACCTGCGCAAACCGTAAAATACAACATTTTAGTAAAACATTTAAATATAAACACATAACACTAAAATAATACAACTTCATAATTTTAATAAACTTAAATTTTAAAACACACTTTTTAACATATAAATAATTACAAATTTTAAGTTTCATCAGTGGCTACTCTTGGAGAAACGTGATGCAGCTTCAGCGTGACTTCTACTAGGATCAATTTGTGGTACGCTATTTTCGTAATTCTCAGATTTGATAACAGTATTTTATACTGATTCTTATTTCTCAAACATGCATGTTATTTAAATTAATTTTATATTGGTATGAAATAACAGGCCCAGTACAGGTGGAAGCCGCATCACGAAGATAAAATTAGAGAGATTTGGAAAACCCTAAGTGGTGACACATGTATCGCCCCACATTGCATCGCTGGAGGAAGTTTGGCAACATGCCACGTACGATAGATCCTACGATCTGGGCTACCTATCTTTCACATTGAGAGGAGGAAAAGTGAAAGAAGATGGCGGTGGCGTACGTGAATAACAGGCGTAGCGAGCCTGCTGGTCCAGGAACTAGTCTCTCCAAGCACATTGCCGGCTCGAGCGGTGCACGCTGCGAGTCTGGTAAGAAATATTTTTAGTGCATAATATCATAAATTATTATGTAAAAAAATATTATTTTAATATTCATTTTTTGTTAATTGTAATTATCTCTATATGTACGTGCAATGCAGCGTCGGGAGCTGAACAGAGATCCGAACAGTTACGAGCTTCATCTGAAGACACACAGGCGACCGAACGGGACCTTTGCCGATGGCAAGTCCCAGCAGATTAGTGTACGTCAAAATTCAATTATGTTTTATTTTTTAAGAAATTCTACATTTTGAGTAATATTTATACATATATATCTATCATTTGGGAAAATAGGAGGAGGTCGAGCGTCACATCGACGACCAGTTCCCACTGAGGCATACTGGAGATGCCCAGCACTGTCTGACACCTAAGGATGTGAATGCGATTTATTTCGACGTTGTCGGTGGTGTAAGTCATCGACGGGTATATGGTATTGGGTCTACCGCACATACCATATAACCCGAATGAGATGACACTGTAGGAAAATTGGCGTTCAGATCAATCACGATTGATACCCGGTGCAGCGGAAGTTTAAAAATTTTATTATAGAACAATTCCATAGTGTGGGTATCAACCGTTTAACGATTAAATTAAAGTGTGTGTAAAATTAAATAACAATTATTAAATTTTACCTTCAATCTCGAAGCGAGATTATTGGACTCCAACAGATTTCTCTGCTCTTGTTGTCTCTCCCAGGAACTGATGAACTCCTTCAATCAGGTCCACGAATGGAGGTTTAATCCCTCTGATAGATTGCACTAGAAAATCTATCAGAAGTTTTCTGCGAAGAGAATAAACGAATTTGATTCGCTATTCCAGACTGCAATTCAAAATCACAGACCGGAATTTCTCAGATAGAGAGAGGGAGGGTGTTCGGCCGAAATATTTGAGAGAGAGGCTAGGGTTTCGAAATTTTTCTCTCAAAATTATGACCTGTTGTATCTAATTTCTGTACTGCAATAACTTATTTATAATGCAGGCCACTAACAGCTTAGGGCCCATTAGTCATAAGTTGAGGCCCGACAAGCAAAGCCCGCACGTTTAGAAATTAATATAAAATTCATCGTGACTCCGATTGATAAACCGATTTTACCAATGTGCACAGAAACCATTTCTGCACATTTTAAAGTCAAGATAAATTTTCCTGAATCCGAATTCAGTGGTTTCCAAAAATGTCCATCCCTATGTCATTTTAGGAAATCCTACTCCCTTACTCTTATTTAAGAAGTCCAACTTCTTTATTCATTAAATTTAACTCTTTAAATTTAACTATCTCAACGGGGATTAAAACTCCATTACACTGTGTGACCCTCAATGGTTCAGGGATACAGCTAGCCGTGGGCTCACAACTCCTTGTGACTCGGAACAACACTTTCCGACTTGCCCAACGAATCATGGTAAAGCGCCTAGCAACATCGCCCCATGATTCCCTAGGTATCACTGATAGTGCCTACAAGAACCAGTAGATTTTGGTTAGCGTACAGTACGGTCCCTTCATCCATATATCCCGATCGAATCAACAACCATTGGTATATCGAGAGTCGCTCAAGATTCGATAACTATGCAATACATCTTGAAGATCAAATTAGTGACATCGCATGTGCTACTAAGAAACCATTTCTTAAATCACATCAAGTACTCTGGCCAGAGATTTGTCACACTAATATCTCCTCAGATCGCATAGGATATCCACACTCGCAAGTATGTGGTGAATCCTTGACAACAATACATCGACTCCTATATGTGTTGTAACTGTACCCAATCCCAACACCTGATGACCCCAATAGAGTCGGTAAACGAGTCAAAGCATAGTACTAGCATATAGAGTCTCCATGATGTTTCAAGTAATAAGGACTAATGGTGTACAACCAAAACCGCGGACTTAATCCACTCGATAAGTGATAACCACTTGGAAAGTCCGGATAGGGTAGTTCGATTATTCATCCTATGAATATCCATTTGCATGCTTCGAACATCTCCATGTTCCCTACCAATGAAACGTGGTACTCCGCATCGCAAATGCTAGTCTCAAACTCGAGCGATCCTTATCCTTATTATCGGACGGCTCAATCGACTAGGAACAGTTTAGAATATACAGTGACTATAAGATGTATTTCATGATAGACATCCCCATGTTCTACCACATCTTACATACACTATAGTATATTCAAGGTCTTTATCAAAACAACAATAGTATATCACAATATAACAATATGAAGAAAGATAAAGTCATTGCCATTAATAAAAGTGTAAATTATATTAAACAAAAGATTGTTTATACAAAGAGTCATCAAAGCCCTTAGCCACAAGTTGGCTCACTGGGCACCCACTCTTACCCTTCGTACTTGGCCCCTTCTTAGCAGAAGATGAGGAGCCCACCAAGAAAGCTGGTTTATCCTTCTTTAGTGTGGATTCATATGTCACAAGCATATTGACCATCTCTTCAAGGGTGGCCTCTATCTTGTTCATATTAAAATTTACCACAAATCCGTCAAACGAAGAAGGAAGAGACAGAAGCAGTAAATCCACGTTGAGTTCATGCTCCAACACCAAATCAAGAGTTGCTAACTTCTGTATGAGCCAAATCACTCGTACCCCATGATCACGGACCGAAGTCCCTTCACGCATGCGACACGTCATTAGCTCCTTAACAGTAGCGAACCTTTCAGCCCTCGATTGAGCCCCAAAAAGTTCCTTGAGTTGAGCGTGAATGTCAGCAGCATTCACGGTGTCCTCAAATCGCCTCTGGAGTTCATCAGACATCGAGGCTTGCATATAGCATTTGGTCTTGATGTCATGGTCCCACCATGCATCAAGTTTGGCCAATTCCTCCGGACTTACGTCAGCTGGTGCTTCCTTCGGAGGTGATTTCTCTAACACGTAGAGCATCTTCTCCGAAGTCAAGACAATCTTCAACTTCCGGAACCATTCCGTATAGTTTGCGCCAGTCAACTTGTTTTGTTCGAGGATCGAGAATAATGGATTACGCGAATTCATTGTATGAAATACTGAAAAGAAAAACAGACATATATCAATGATTGTTTAAGCAATTTACTAAGACATAAAATAGGCGAATTTAATTTTATGAATCTCACTCCCACTATTTTAACGATTTCACTACCCTCTAGTGAAAACGGGAAACTTTTTCCTTAGTGAGAACATGGAGTCCAATTGACAAACTTATGGTCCCGAATAATATCAGCCAACCATAATTCTCAAAAGGTAGAGCCCAATTGCTTCCAAAGCAACCCCCATGTATTTACCTCATGTCCAATAAGGGCCCAATAATATGACGCCGTTTATAGTGACATGTCAAGATGACCCATCAATATTAAGTTGTGATGGACGGTCGCCATGTGGATCCCCCAATAATATGAGCCGATCCCATGGGAGTTCCACCCAACTTACAACATGTGTCGATCCAATGTACAGCTTTCCGACGGACGGGCCCCCCCAATAATATGAGCCGAACCGTATCCGCGGGTAGCATCACATACATTGACCGTTGATGGAAGGTAGGAACATTTAAACAAATTTAAATTTCCTTTATTTATCTTGATATCAATTTAAAATCATATTTAAAATGAGGGATTTTTAATTATGAAAATTTGTCTCATCATTTTTCAATTTATTGTATGCTTGCCGGATTCATACAATTATTTCTAAAACATGCATACAATCATAATATCATATATTATATATAGGATGATCGATTCCATTTCTAATTGACTCGTGGTTGCCAATCACGAGTCTTAGTCCAATCCTAGGTAATATGCAGTATGCAATGCAATCCTATTACATTAGCTTCCAATTTACATTTCTTCGTCTTTATTGTCTGCTGGGCCCACCATCTTCAAATCTTGATCTCCCACTAAATCTAATGTATTTACAATAAATAGCAATGACAAGTAGGGGATACATTTTAGGGGAGGGAACGGGCCATAAACCAAGCCCACTTTTATTACATATGACATTCATATTGGGCCATAAATCAGGCCCATTAATAAAACCAACAACAATAAAACAAATGTAAATTCCTAACATACACCTACAAAATTGGTCATGGCAATCGATCATCCTTATCCAATAACATTTAATTCAAAATTAATTTATTGGATATCATGCATATGGCAATTTAAATTTAAACAGGATAAAATCATATTTTATATATAAAATCATATTTTACATATAAAATCATATTTTAACTTTTATTAAATAAAATCATATTTTATCTACAGAATCTAATTTTATAGATAAAATCATATTTTACTTAATATATACATAAAATCAAATCTTATCATCAATTGTACCAAAAATAATTGATTTCAAAATTCAATTTAAGGATAAAATATTAAAATTTTCCAAAAATTCAAATTTATCCAAAAATCAATTTTAAAATTTTTGGACTCGAACAATTCGATCCGATGCCTCGTGAACCAATCAAAAACAATTTTTGACCGGACCAAAAATAAAATTTTAACACATTAAAATTAATTTAAATAAAAAAATAATAATTTTTCCCGCGGGCCGCCCGGGACACTCCCGGGCCGGGCAGCCCGGCTGCCCCTAGGGCAGCGACGATCGCTGCCCTGGGCAGCGCCGTGCGCCGCCCTGTGCAGCGCCGTGCGCTGCCCGGGGCAGCGACCATCGCTGCCCCTCCCGGGCAGCGATCCAATCGCTGCCCGGGTTTTTGCCCGAAAAAAAATATTTTTATTTTAAAATATTTATTTTGTTTCAAAAACCGAGGCCTAAAAATTTTTGTACAATCGATTAATTTAATCGCTTGATCTGAGCAACCTGGCTTTGATACCACTGTAGGAAAACTGGCGTTCAGATCAATCACGATTGATACCCGGTGCAGCGGAAGTTTAAAAATTTTATTATGGAACAATTCCATAGTGTGGGTATCAACCGTTTAACGATTAAATTATAAGTGTGTGTAAAATTAAATAACAATTATTAAATTTTACCTTCAATCTCGAAGCGAGATTATTGGACTCCAACAGATTTCTCTGCTCTTGTTGTCTCTCCCAGGAACTGATGAATTCCTTCAATCAGGTCCACGAATGGAGGTTTAATCCCTCTGATAGATTGCACTAGAAAATCTATCAGAAGTTTTCTGCGAAGAGAATAAACGAATTTGATTCGCTATTCCAGACTGCAATTCAAAATCACAGACCGGAATTTCTCAGATAGAGAGAGGGAGGGTGTTCGGCCGAAATATTTGAGAGAGAGGCTAGGGTTTCGAAATTTTTCTCTCAAAATTATGACCTGTTGTATCTAATTTCTGTACTGCAATAACTTATTTATAATGCAGGCCACTAACAGCTTAGGGCCCATTAGTCATAAGTTGAGGCCCGACAAGCAAAGCCCGCACGTTCAGAAATTAATATAAAATTCATCGTGACTCCGATTGATAAACCGATTTTACCAATGTGCACAGAAACCATTTCTGCACATTTTAAAGTCAAGATAAATTTTCCTGAATCCGAATTCAGTGGTTTCCAAAAATGTCCATCCCTATGTCATTTTAGGAAATCCTACTCCCTTACTCTTATTTAAGAAGTCCAACTTCTTTATTCATTAAATTTAACTCTTTAAATTTAACTATCTCAACGGGGATTAAAACTCCATTACACTGTGTGACCCTCAATGGTTCAGGGATACAGCTAGCCGTGGGCTCACAACTCCTTGTGACTCGGAACAACACTTTCCGACTTGTCCAACGAATCATGGTAAAGCGCCTAGCAATATCGCCCCATGATTCCCTAGGTATCACTGATAGTTCCTACAAGAACCAGTAGATTTTGGTTAGCGTACAGTACGGTCCCTTCATCCATATATCCCGATCGAATCAACAACCATTGATATATCGAGAGTCGCTCAAGATTCGATAACTATGCAATACATCTTGAAGATCAAATTAGTGACATCGCATGTGCTACTAAGAAACCATTTCTTAAATCACATCAAGTACTCTGGCCAGAGATTTGTCACACTAATATCTCCTCAGATCGCATAGGATATCCACACTCGCAAGTATGTGGTGAATCCTTGACAACAATACATCGACTCCTATATGTGTTGTAACTGTACCCAATCCCGACACCTGATGACCCCAATAGAGTCGGTAAACGAGTCAAAGCACAGTACTAGCATATAGAGTCTCCATGATATTTCAAGTAATAAGGACTAATGGTGTACAACCAAAACCGCGGACTTAATCCACTCGATAAGTGATAACCACTTGGAAAGTCCGGATAGGGTAGTTCGATTATTCATCCTATGAATATCCATTTGCATGCTTCGAACATCTCCATGTTCCCTACCAATGAAACGTGGTACTCCGCATCGCAAATGCTAGTCTCAAACTCGAGCGATCCTTATCCTTATTATCGGACGGCTCAATCGACTAGGAACAGTTTAGAATATACAGTGACTATAAGATGTATTTCATGATAGACATCCTCATGTTCTACCACATCTTACATACACTATAGTATATTCAAGGTCTTTATCAAAACAACAATAGTATATCACAATATAACAATATGAAGAAAGATAAAGTCATTGTCATTAATAAAAGTGTAAATTATATTAAACAAAAGATTGTTTATACAAAGAGTCATCAAAGCCCTTAGCCACAAGTTGGCTCACTGGGCACCCACTCTTTCAGACACCTCGTCCTCACGGGTCTATCCAGATGAAGTTGACGATGGCGGCACAGAATGAGGCGATACAGGTCGCCAGAGCTAAGGCGGAGGCTGCGAGACAGGAGACCCAGGCAGCCAGAATGGAGACACAGCAGCTTCGAGCATAGCACGAGCAGACTCAGTTACGACTAAGTAAGTTGGAACAGTTGATGGCTAGGTTCTTATCTGTGGTCAACAAGAAGAAGAAACAATCTGCTGAAGACACACGTGCTTCTGCTCAGTCGTCATGTCCATCTTACTCATTGCGTATTCAGGAGTCCACTCAGCATGACGGCGATGGCGGTGACAAAGATGACGGGGGCGACGACGACGAGACATAGCGGGCGTCGGATTGGTCACAACTCATGTTTCGATAGACTACAGTTTGTATCGAAATTCGGATAATTTATGTACATTTTGGTTTAATATTTGAATTAGTTAAATTTATTTGACAAATATTTTATTTTATTAATAAGAATATTTTACTAATATTAATAATTTAGTATTGATTGATAAAATATATAAATTAACGATTTTTATATAATAAAATAAATTAGTTGCAATGATTTATATTAAACCGTGGCAAAATGTGCAACGGTTGAAACGATCGTAGCAAAATTTTTCCACGGTTGGAGTAAAACCGTCGCAAATTTTGCGACGGTTAAAGTTTAACCGTGAAAAATTATTGCCACGGTTGCCGCTTTAGCGTCGCAATAAGTTGCTATGTTTTTTTAACCTCGCAAATTTTGTCATGGTTGACATAAATTGTTCAAAAGAATGCGACGATGAGTTTTGCAATGATAGAAAACAACCGTCGCACAAAATTTGCAACGGTTTGTGCAACGCTTGAACCGTCGCAAATCCCGAAAATTTTTTATAGTGAACCAAAATAAATAAATAAAAACTGTGACTCAAACAACCTTCATTAAAGAAGAAAAGTGGAACGCTCAAAATTCAAGAATTATTCATCGAGTACATGTAGTAGCAAAAAACTGAAGTAGATAATAATTAACAACCAAAAACATAGATCACGTATAAGTTATAACGTCTAAAAAATTGCATGCTACATTATTCTTCATATCAACTAATAACTCTGGGTGGTACGGTTTGGATTCCATTAACTTAATGCAATGGTTATTGAATTTCAAATGGATGGATATTTTTTATTTATGATTATATATTTTACCTTTTTAAAGAGAAAAAGTGTTTTTTTTCCATCATATCTAAAAAAATTTCATATTTAACATGTTTCCGAACTTTAAACAGATAAATACCAAAAACAATTAGATGGTGAAGTAGTGCCGATAATATGTACAAACCTCAACAGCATATCAATTTATAAAAATACTTTTTTAGTTGTGTATATCATAAATTTATTGAGTTATAAACTATAATACATAAAGAAACAGCAATATTTATTCGAGTATACAATTTATCTATGGAGATATATTTGTGCCGATTAATAATTTTAAATTTATATTTAATAAAGAAAGTATGACACTTTATTTATGATCATATATTTTTAAATAATTTATTTTAAGAAATTATAATAAAATAAATAATTTTAAAAATAATAATGTGTATCGAACTGCATTTAATAATAATAATTAGATTTTTTTAGATTTCAAGAAAGAATATTAATTAGATTTAAAAGTAATAATATTGAGTTTTTAATTGAACATACTTTTTTATTTTAAAAACAAATAATAATCCACGGAAATGGAAAAGTTTTGAGATCTGCGACTCTCTGCTTGAATATTGACATATTTATTTCGATTAATTTATCCAACGATTCTCAGAGGAGTTGTGTAAGCACCGCAATTTCGCCATGCCCCTAAAATCAGGTATCGCAGATGATGGCTCTGAAAAAAAGTCGAAGGTAGTTATAATCGCCGATTAGTTTTCTTCTTTCGATTGCCAAAGTTTCCATCTTTTTGTGCCAATTTTTTCTGATGAGAAAGAATATACAATTTTACATTTTTTTTCCGGATTGTGTTGAAAATCGATGCGTTCACAGATTTGCGGATTGGCAAACCCGAAAACATATAATTCTAGGTGTTTTAATGTGACGTCAAGTTTCAATCTTTTTGTGCTAATTTTCTATGGTGAAAGACTATACAAGTTTAGTGATTATTTATTTGGTACCCTTTTTACGATTTTGTTGAAAATTGGTGTGTTTGCAGATTGGCAAACCCAATTACATATAATTCGAGGTGTAATAGGTGTTTTAATGGGTTGTCAAGTTTCAATATTTTTGTGATATACACTCTTTGCAATTTAGTGATTATTTATTTGACAGCGATTGTGTTGAACATTGGTTTGTTTGAAGATTTGCAGATTGGCAAACCCGAATACATATAATTCGAGGTTTAATAGGTGTTTTAATGGGATGCCAAGTTTCAATCTTTTTGTGCTAATTTTCTATGGTGAAAAGATTATACTCTTTTCAGTTTAGTGATTATTTATTTGGCACCCTTGTTGCGAATGTGTTGAACATTGGTGTGTTTGCAGATTGGCAAACCCGATTACATATATTCGAGGTTTAATAGGTGTTTTAATGGGTTGCCAAGTTTCAATCTTTTTGTGCCAATTTTCTACAGTGAAAAGATTACACGCTCTTTTCAATTTAGTGATTATTTATTGGCACGCTTTTTTTGACTGTGATAACATTGGTGTGTTCGCAGATTTGCAGATTGGCAAACCCGAATACATATAATTCGAAGTTTAATAGGTGTTTTAATGGGATGTCAAGTTTCAATCTTTTTATGCCAATTTTCTACGGTGAAAAGATTATTCACTCTTTTCAATTTAGTGATTATTTATTTGGCACCCTTTTTGCGATTGTGTTGAACATTTGGTGTGTTTGCAGATTTCTGATTGGCAAACCCGGATACATATAATTCGAGGTTTAATAGGTGTTTTAATGGGATGCCAAGTTTCAATCTTTTTGTGCTAATTCTCTATGGTGAAAAGATTATACTCTCTTTTCAGTTTAGTGATTATTTATTTGACACCTTTTTTGCGATTGTGTTGAACATTGGTGTGTTAGCAGATTGGCAAACCCAAATACATATAATACGAGGTGATAATAGGTATTTGAATTTACAAATAATAATAATAAAGAAAATTGTGATGTGGCTTATTTGAGTTTAAAGTTTTTTAAACTTCATGGCATAATGTGTAGTAATCAGATTTATGATATCTACTGAATGATTTCACCATCACGTTTTTATAGTTGAATTTGTGGTGGATATATTTCAACTAATAAGGGTATGATTCCACTTAATGATTTTGCCATTGCGTTCATTTGTTGGATTTGCTACTCGACTAATAAGTGCATGATGCTTCTCCCAGACCACACGGATGGATAATCTCAACGGTGTGCGCATCTATCCTTACAAGAGCAGATCACTTCCTCAAGAGATCGTATTTGAGATTCTTTTACGCCTTCCAGCTCAAGTCATACATGATGTTATGAGGCGTGTTTACGACGAGTGGAAGTTCGTGATCAGTACGAAAGCTTTTATTTACAATCACCTTTGGAATTCAACTCCTGGAATCATTATCATGCATAAACACATGCGCTTTAATGGGATTTATGTTGAAATGCGACGAGGTCGTCTTGAGATATGCAAGTTTGACTTAATGGATTTTTACTTACGTGGGAGCAGTGTTAATGGTCTAGTGTTGGCCGCCCCTAAGCGGAAGGAAGGAGACAAAAATGCTCTTTTTATTATCAATCCCTTGACAAAACAACAGGAAGCTGTCCTATGGGACATCAATTTCGAATCTGCGATAACTTTAGCATTAGATGAGGCTTCAATGAAGTATAAAGCAGTGCGCTCACTTTGTCCCAAACCACCACATTGTGTATCTGTGCTTACAATTGGAGTTGATAATGATTGGAGGTACCTTGACATGAAACACGTATCAGAGCGAGGTCAACAAGCATTACTGGATTATCCATTTGCGACTCGTGGCTATGTGCATTGGATGGGCAACTACTCTGTTTTGACATTGAATGTAGAGACTGAAACCATTTATGAATTTCCAAGCATCAAGGAATTTAAGGAATTTTCTCCATATGCTTATCTAGCAATGGGCCGTAATCTATCATGTTGTTATTTGCCCGAACAGCCAGAGTCATCAGGTGAATATCTGATGGAAGTTATCGAAATGAATCCAGAAACCGGAGAGTGGACGAAGTTGCTTAGCTTCGATTTGAAACCTCTGAGTGAGAGATTCAAAAGCTCGAAATCATTCGAACCCTTTGGTGTGTTAGGTGGTGGGGAGGTGTTTCTCTTCGGTTATAAGAAACTTTGCGTGGCTTATAATGTTCAGACAAGAGAAATTCAGTTGTTTGAGTTAGAAAAGAGAGCGGGAAATTATTATTCCGTAGCTCATGTGAACAGCATGATTTGGTACAGATGAGGATGGATTTAAATGCTAGGGCCATAAAGTCTGTTTATCATGTCTACCAATTCTCCATCCCAAGTTTAAGTTTTTTCATTATCATGTTTATTAATTAATTTGTTGCTATTGTTGAAATTTAATTTTTAGTGAAAACTCTCGGTTCATAATCTTTCTTTAGCCGATGCTTTCTTGTTTCTTTATTTAAGTCACTGCTAGCAAAATGTAAGTTCCCCACAGATTTGGAGTTTAAATGAAAAATTAAAAAGGCTTATTTCATTGAAAATATTTTATATATTATGGTTTATACGTAAATCTATATTAAAAAGGCTTATTTCAAGGAATTTCATATTCAAACTCGAGGGAAAAAAAAAATTATATCAATAATACATAAATATCGACCGACAATTAATTAAAATTTGTACTAAAATATACTTACGAATAAAATATACCACAAAAAATTAAAATATACAGGAAAAATTTTAAAATTGAAACATTTAAAGGTATTTACACTTTACAAATGGAGATAAGTTGAGAACATTAGAAGTGCCGTGGCAAGCAAAGTGGCCTCATCGCAACATGTACATCCACTTCGTTCATCGTGCTAGAACCGCCGACTTATATTAATCTTCTCCAATTTTTTTTAAAAAAAAACCTTCTATTTCTGTAAAAAGTGTAAAATCAAGGCTTTTTTGTATTGATATTTTAGCATATATGTAGTTTTTTTTTTTTTTTTTTTTTATCACAAGAGCATAAACGAGTTGGTAAGTACTGAAGTTATGTGAAAATAAATTCTTAACGTTGCATACTCGTGTGGGGTATATTTCTGTTAAAATATTGTTGGGTATGTTTTGGGATTGACCATGTTGCTCATTTCTTTTAAATTTATGTCGCTCTTGCACATCTCTCAATTTAATCTCATGAAAGTCAATGAACTTATGATTCGTGTGGGATTGCTTACCTTCGAGATCAACCCGATTTAAAAATATATATGTGTGTTTGTGTGGTATTTTGTCAAATAAGAATACGTAAATATTTTAAAAAGGATTGGCTCCGAAAAGGATCATTTCACATGAGTCAGATACTCATTGGCTTATGCGGATGTTAAATCGAAGGATGTACACGAGCGACAAGGACTGAAAGTGGGAGCAACATGGTCAACCCAGAGCATACCCCATAATCAGTGTTTTCGAAACCGGATCGGACCGGTCGGTTCGACCGGTTCGACCGGGAACTGGTCGTCGGACCGGTCCGGTCCGACCCCAAAAGCCGGAAAACCGGTCAAAACCGGTCAAAAACCGGTTGGACCGGCCAAGAACCGGAAAACCGGTTGAACCGGTTTTTTGAAATTATTTTTTTTTAAAATTTAAATTTTTTTATTTTTAAACCTTAGATTTAATAATTCTATATATAAATACATTATTATTTGAAACTTCTACTTCATTTAAAAAAATATTTTAATAATTAATGTTTTTTTTAAAAAATAAATAATTTATTATTTTAATAATTTAAAACTATAATTGATATTTTAAATATATTTACATATTTATTTAGCTTTCAAACTATGTTAAATATATATTTTATGTTTATTTATATAATTTTTGAATTTTAAAATTCCAAAATATATTATTTATTATATTAATTTATATAAACGATTTTCCGGTTCGACCGTCTGGTTAAAACGGTCCGACCGGTTGGACCTTTTTTTAAATAAACCGGTTTGATTATGAAAACACTGCCCATAATATTTCAGTAGAAAGCCGAATGCGAGCTGAGCACTCCGAGTTATTTTGAGATTTGTTATTCTTTGTATCGAGTTTGTACTTGTTCAGTTGTAATAAAGAACGTTCATGTTAAGTTCTGTACTTTTCCTCTGACTTAAATTTCGATGACGAAATTTTTTAAGTGGGGGTGAATGTAGTAACCCGTATACAGAATTAATGATTAATGAGTAATTAATCATGTGATCATGTTAAGATTAAATAAAATATGATTAAGGAAGTTTCTGTTGGATTAACAGAGTTCAAAAATGGATCCAGGACACTCGAAAATGGTGGGTATGGTTCGGGAGGTTCGGACGCTCCGAACTGGATTTCGGAGGACCCGAACGTGACTGGAGCCAAGTATCGGAGGCCCGAGGAGTTTGGACGATCTGAAGACAGATCAGACGGACCGAACAGTAGCCAGCCAGCTGTCCCGAGATATTATGTCATTGGTGACGTCACTGATGAGACTTCGGAGGGCCCAAAGTCCGGGTCGGAGGCTCCAAACAGGATCGGAGGGTCCGAAGTCAGGAACGGAGGATCCGACGTCAGGAACGGAGGATCCGAACCAGTTCGGAGGGTCCAAAGTCTAGTTCGGACGGCCCGAACTTCGCCTACAAATATGAGGGCCGAGACTTCATTCGAGGCGCACCAATTCCTCTCTTCTCTCTCTATTCCTAGGCCTTCTAACTCATATCTAGGGAGATCTAGGCGTCCTATGGGGAATCCGAAAGTGGCATAGCGATCCAGGCGTCGTAGCGGAGCTGTGGTCTAGTTCTGAGGCAAGCGACAGAAAAGAGCTGACGACGGACGCAGGTATAGCTTTGGCTTCCTAAAAATATTTAGGAGTATAGAATAGTTTAGTTAAGGCTTTTAGAGCTTAATTATTGATGCATTGGTAATTGCATTGTAGTAGCAGTAGACTGGACTAGTAGGCTTAGAGTCTAGACGAGTGGAGCTAGGTTTTGACCAGCAGTGTTAGAGGTACGTAAGTACTGACCGAGATAGCCGACATGATGTATTTGCATGTATGTTGCATGAGTATGTGCTATATGTTTTATCATGTTTTAGCATGTTTTACCGCCTTAACACATGCATGATTTTACGTGTGACTGCATCCTGAGAGATGTGAGTCATTGACAGTCTCCATAGGGAACAATGATCTTATTTTGGACTCGAGTCAGGTATGACAGTTTCCATATGGGACTTGTATCCTATTTTGGATTCGGGTCAGGATGGGGTTGGCTCAGCCCTGATATAGAATATACGAGTACCCCGCGGAGTCGCTATCTAGCCGGTACTGTATATTCCTGACGCCATGAGCAAGTGTTTTACCTGGGATTTTAAATCATCTGTGTGCGCATATTTGTACATATATCATTGCTTATGTATTGAGCGTTGTCGCTCACGCCCCTGTGTTTGGGTATTGTGGTGTACCTTGTGGCGGGACAGGTTTGAGGCTGGACGGTCCAGACGGCTCTCAGTAGGATTGAGGATCAGAGAGCGTGAAGTTTTAGAGGGTATGGATTTGTTTACCCTGAACCTTCGATTTGGTTGTATAATGGTATTTATACACTTTTGTTATCGTCGATTGTATTCTGCCGATTGGATTTGTTGTACTTTGATTATCCGCTCTGTATGCTTTTAATATTTTATTGCATGCGCCGATTAAATCTGATTAGATAGTGGATTCGGGTAGGGTCACTACACTTTTTGGTATCAGAGCGCATTGCACTGGGAATTTCATAAAGCGGATTAAGTAATTATCTGTTCTTATGCAACAGATGACATATTACGATGAGAGCCACGATAGCGGAGGCGGCGGTCGATGGGGCGATCCGAATGACCGTAGATTTCATCGAGGTCAGCATGAGGAGCGCAGACGAGTGAGCATGCGCAGATTTAAGGAGGTTAGCCTGAAGCCCTTGACAGGAGGTGAGACGCTTGAGGAGGCTGAGGATTGGCTCGAGAGAATGGAGTAGTGTTTTCAGGAGTTCCATTGCACAGATGCGGACAATATGGAGATTCTTGCCTTTATTCTTGAGGGTCGAGCGAGGAAGTGGTGGAGGTCTACTTCCGCACCATTCATAGCAGCGAGGGGAGCAGCTACGTGGGCCGAGTTTTGTACTGCTTACCAGAGAATGTATTTTCCTCCAGCTCTGCGACAGGCGAAAGCCAGTGAGTTACTGAGTTTACGACAGGGTACGATGACGATCGAGGAGTATCAGCAGAAGTTCTTTGATCTGCTACCTTATTGTCCTCAGCTGATAGTTATATGGTAAAGTACGACCATTTTCTTCAGGGTTTGAATCCTGAGATTCATCGGATGGTTGCTGTGGGCTGTGATATGACCTACGAGGACTTGGTGGACCATTGTCGTCAAGCAGAGGATAGTATTCGGAGGAACAGGGGACTCTACTCTTCTTCTTCCAGGTCAGCGAGTGCCAGTACTTTGGGTCCGAAAGGACAGTCTTTCAAGAATTCAGGAGGTACTTCTTCTTCTTCATCTGGATCCGGCGGAGTGCATCATTTTGGCGGACAGAGGCCGAACCGATGTATTCAGTGCAGACGCAGGCATCCTCCAGGACAGTGTGTTCGATCTACCAGTGCATGTTTCCAATGTGGCCAGAAGGGTCACATGAAGAGGGATTGTCCGGCAACGAGTGGTTCAAGAGGTTCTCAGGAATCTGTTCAGCCACCTTAGTACCAGCAGCCACCTTTTTAGCAGCAGTATTCGCAGCAGCGTCAGCAGTCTCAGCGGCAGCATACTCAGACTCCTTCTCGGGGTCATTCTTCTTTGCGGCCACGTGCCAAGGGTCAGGTCTTTGCGCTTAACCAGGAACAGGCAAAGGCTGACAATGATAGGATGATCGCAGGTACCTGTAGTTTATGTGGTTTTCCTGCGTATATTTTGATTGATACTGGTGCATCACATTCTTTCGTCTCGGCATATTTTGCTAAGAAGTATAAGTTGTCGTTCATTCCCTTATACGTCTTGCTAGTAGTTTCTACTCCTATGGGTAGCGATGTTTTAGTCAAGCGTCTAGTTGTGGGTTGTGTTTTGGATTTTTAGGGGCATTAGCTTAGTGCTAACCTGATGATTCTAGCCATGGTAGATTTCGATTGTATCATTGGGATAGATCTCCTAACTACCTACCGACCCCCGATGCCTGTGGTTTCTGCTCTAAAAGCCCGACGTGCTTTAGAGTCTGGCGGGGAAGGCTACCTTATCTACGCCATTGACGCCTCCTTAGGGGAGCCAGATATCCAGGAGATACCAGTGTTTCGTGATTTTCCAGATGTGTTTCTGGAGGAAATTCCAGGTTTGCCACCAGTACGGGAAATCGATATTGGCATTGAGTTACTGCCAGAAACTGCATCGATTTCCAGAGCTCCTTATCGTTTAGCACCATCAGAGATGAAAGATCTGCAGAAGAAATTGCAAGATCTTCTTGATAAGGGCTGCATTCGACACAGTGTTTCTCCATGGGGAGCCCCAGTGCCGTTTGTCAAGAAGAAGGATGGTTCGATGCGATTGCGTATCGATTACCGTCACTTGAATCAAGTGACAGTGAAGAATAAGTATCCTCTTCTGCGGATAGATGATCTCTTTGATCAGTTGCAGGGTACTTCTGTTTATTCGAAGATTGATCTTCGGTCTGGGTATCATCAGTTGCAAGTTCGGCAGGACGATATTCCTAAGACAGCATTTTGTACGCGGTATGGACACTATGAGTTTCTAGTGATGCCGTTTGGTCTGACGAATGCTCCAGCTATTTTTATAGATATGATGAACAGAGTGTTCCACGACCTTCTGGATAAGTTCGTGGTAGTGTTCATCGATGATATCTTAGTTTATTCTCGCAGCATGGATGAGCATGACTACCATCTCTACACTGTACTTCAGGTCTTAAGGAAAAGACAGTTGTATGCGAAGTTGAGCAAGTGTGACTTCTGGATTGACCGAGTTGTATTCCTTGGTCATGTCATTTCTCAGGAGGGCGTATCTGTTGACCACAGCAAGACAAATGCTATTCTGAATTGGTCACGTCCGACTACAGCTTCTGAGATTCGTAGTTTCCTTGGTTTGGCAGGATACTACCGGCGTTTTGTGGAAAACTTCTCTCAGATAGCTAGGCCTTTGACACAGTTGACGAAGAAAGATGCTTCTTTCATGTGGTCCGATGAGTGTGAAGATAGTTTTTGTGAGTTGAGACGTCGTTTGACGACAGCTCCAGTTCTTGCTTTGCCGTCTGGATCAGGTGGGTTTGTAGTCTACACTGATGCTTCTCTCCAGGGTTTGGGGTGGGTGTTGACTCAGAATGGCCACGTGATCGCTTATGCTTTCAGACAGTTGAAAACTCACGAGGAGAACTATCCCGTACATGATTTAGAGCTTGCAGTCATTGTCTTTGATTTAAAGATATGCCGTCACTATTTGTACGGAGAAAGATTTGAGATCTTCACCGATCATAAGAGTTTGAAGTATCTATTCACTCAGGCTGAGTTGAACATGCGCCAGCGTCGTTGGATGGATCTGTTGAAGGATTATGATTGTAAGATCAAGTACCATCCAGGTTCTGCAAACCCCATTGCTGATGCGCTTAGTCGCAAGGTCTATGTGAGTTCCCTTTGTATCGGTTTGGTTTCGAAGGCAGTATAGGAATGTTGTTCTTTGGGATTCACGTTCCGTCATAAGAAAGAACAGCAAGGGATTCGTGTTTCTTCTGTGCTTGCAGAACCAGCCCTGTATCGACGAATCCGGGAAGCTCAGAATTCTGATCTAAAGACTTAGAAGTTAGCCCGTTTGGCTGAGGGTGGTAATACTTCTGGTTTTCATCTGCAAGAAGACGGTCTGTTGTGTCTTTTTGGTCGAGTTGTAGTACCCGATGATTCTGCTCTGAGGGATGAGATCTTAACGCAAGCTCACCGCAGTCGATTCTTTGTACATCCGGGCAGCATGAAGATGTATAAGGATCTTCGCACACGATTTTGGTGGAAAGGGATGAAGCGCAGCGTTTATCAGTTTGTATCCTGATGCCTTGTGTGTCAGTAGTTCAAGGCAGAGTTTAGACGACCCGGAGGGTTACTTCACAGCTTAGAGATTCCTGAGTGGAAGTGGGAGCATGTGACGATGGATTTTGTCACCCACTTGCCTATGTCATCCAGGAATTGTGATGCTATTTGGGTTGTCGTGGACCGATTATCGAAGTCAGCGCATTTTCTTCCCTATAACCGCGATTATACCTTTGATAGGATGGCACAATTGTATGTACGGGAGATCGTTCGATTGCATGGAATTCCGTTGAGCATTGTCAGCGATAGGGGTCCGAGATTCACCTCGAGATTTTGGGGTAGTTTTCAGCGAGCCCTTGGTACTACTTTGAGCTTGAGTACGACTTATCATCCAGAGACAGACGGATAGTCCGAGCATACTATTCGCACTTTGGAGGATATGAATCGTGCAGCGGTGATGGATTTTGGTACAGCATGGCATGATCACCTACCGTTGGTGGAGTTCGCTTACAACAATAGTTACCATCGCATCATTGGCATGGCACCATTTGAGGCTCTTTATGGACGTCGTTGTCGGACACCTCTATTTTTGGAGGAGGTTGGCGAGCGTCAGGTTGAGGGTCCTCAGATGATTCAGCAGATGACTGATGCAGTGGATTTGATCCGACGCAGGATTAAAGCGGCCCAGGATCGACAGGCTAGCTACGCGAACACTCACCGGAGGCCGTTACATTTTGAGGTAGGAGAACACGTGTTTCTTCGAGTGTCACATTTTCGGAAGGTGATGAGATTTGGCCTCAAGGGTAAGTTGTCACCGAGATTTATTGGTCCTTTTGAGATTCTCGAGAAGGTTGGGGACGTGGCTTATCGTCTAGCCTTGCCACCAGATCTTTCGGGGATTCATGATGTGTTCCATGTGTCTTTATTGAGACATTACGTGGCGGATGAGTCGCATATCTTGCATCCGACCGAGGTGCAGTTGGATCAAAATCTATCCTATGTGGAGAGACCCCTACGGATTCTAGACAAGAAGGACAAGGTACTTCGTAACAAGCGTATACCATTGGTGATGGTACAGTGGCAGCGCAGAGGTACAGAGAAAGCTACTTGGGAGTTAGAGAGCCGAATGCGAGCTGAGCACCCCGAGTTATTTTGAGATTTTGTAATTCTTTGTATCGAGTTTGTACTTGTTAAGTTGTAATAAAAAACAATCGTGTTAAGTTCTGTACTTTTCCTCTGACATAAATTTCGAGGACGAAATTTCTTAAGTGGGGGAGAATGTAGTGACCCGTATACAGAATTAATGATTAATGAGTAATTAATCATGTGATCATGTTAAGATTAAGTAAAACATGATTAAGGAAATTTCTGTTGGATTAACAGAGTTCAAATATGGATCCAGGACACTCGAAAATGGTGGGTATGGTTCAGGAGGTTCGGACGCTCCAAACTGGAGTTCGGAGGACCCGAACGTGACCGGAGCCAAGGATCGGAGGCCCGAGGAGTTCCGACGATCCAAAGACCGATCGGACAGCCCGAACAGTAGCCAGCCAGCTGTCCTGAGATATTACGTCATTGGTGACATCACTGATGGGACTTCGGAGGGCCCGAAGTCCGGGTCGGAGGCTCCGAACAGGATCGGAGGGTCCGAAGTCAGGAACGGAGGATTCGAACCAGTTCGGAGGGTCCGAAGTCGAGTTCGGACGGCTCGAACTTTGCCTATAAATATGAGGGACGAGACTTCATTCGAGGCGCACCAATTCCTCTCTTATCTCTCTATTCCTAGGCATTCTAACTCAGATCTAGGGAGATATAGGCGTCCTATGGGAAATCTAGAAGTGGCATAGCGATCCAGGTGTCGTAGCGGAGCTGTGGCCTAGTTCTGAGGCAAGCGACAGCAAAGGGCTGACGACGGACGCAGGTATAGCTTTGGCTTCCTAAAAATATTTAGGAGTATATAATAGTTTAGTTAAGGATTTTAGAGCTTAATTATTGATGCATTGGTAATTGCATTGTAGTAGCAGTAGACTGGACTAGTAGGCTTGGAGTCTAGACCAGTGGAGCTAGGTTTAGACCAGCAGTGTTAGAGATACGTAAGTACTGACCGAGATAGCCGGCATGATATATTTGCATGTATGTTGCATGAGTATTTTTTATATGTTTTATCATGTTTTAGCATGTTTTATCGCCTTAGCACATGCATGATTTTACGTGTGACTGCATCCTGAGAGATGTGAGTCATTGACAGTCTCCATAGGGAACAATGATCTCATTTTGGACTCGAGTCAGGTATGACAGTTTCCATATGGGAATTTTATCCTGTTTTGGATTCGGGTCAGGATGGGGTTGACTCAGCCCTGATATATAGAATATACGAGTACCCCGCGGATTTGCTCTCTAGCCGATACTGTATATTCATGGCGCCATGAGAAAGTGTTTTACCTGGTATTTTAAATCATCTATGTGCGCATATTTATACATATATCATTGCTTATGTATTGAGCGTTGTCGCTCACGCCCCTGTGTTTGGGTATTGTGGTGTACCTTGTGGCGGGGCAGGTTTGAGGCTGAATGGTCCAGGCGGCTCTCAGCAGGATTGAGGATCCGAGAGCGTGAGATTTTAGAGGGTAGGGATTTGTTTACCCTGAACCTTCGATTTGGTTGTATAATGGTATTCATACACTTTTGTTATCGTCGGTTGTATTCTGCCGATTGGATTTGTTGTACTTTGATTATCCGCTCTGTACGCTTTTAATATTTTATTTTATGCGCTAATTAACTCTGATTAGATAGTGGATCCGGGTAGGGTCACTACATACCTAGCCATCTCAAATCTTCTACTTCCTGCATCATTGATTCTGGAACATCCGACCATATGACCAATCCCTCAAATATATTCGAATCCTATTCACCGTGTCCTGGAAATAAAAAGGTCAGAATAGTGATGGCAACTTCTCTTCGATTGCAGAAAAAAGCCTAGTAAAAATTTCTTAAATAATAGATCTTAAATCTATTATCCATGTCCCTAGGCTAGCTTGTAATCTATTGTCCATCAGCAAACTATCTAAAGATTCTAATTGTTGTGTTATCTTTATGAATCTCATTGTGTTATTCAGGACTGGATCTCGGGGAAGATGATTAACGATGCTAGGTTGATCAAGGGTCTTTACTGCTTCGAGGATGATTTGCAAAGTAATAAAATGGTTCAAGGACATGGTAGTATTAGTTCTCTCTATGTTCGTGATCAAATAATGATTTGGCATTATAGATTAGGGCATCCTAATTTTTCTTATCGAATACATTTGTTCCCGTGTTTGTTTTAAAAGACAGACCCTTTATCATTGCAATGTGAAAGTTGAATTTTGGCCAAAAGAAAACACACATCTTACATTTCAAAACCTTATCGTGCATCAAGGCCTTATTGCCTCTTTCACAATGACGTTTGGGGACCCTCAAAAGTTACCACTGCTTCGGGAAAAAATGGTTTGTAACATTTATAGATGATCATACTCGTCTTTGTTGGGTATATTTAATGAGGGAAAAATCTGAAGTTGAAATTTTTTTTAAATAATTTTATAAAATGATTGGAAATCAATTTCATGCAAAAATCAGTATTACGATCTGATAATGGGACATAATATTTGGGTGCACTGCCTATGTGCATATTCACAAGGGATCACGATTAAAGCTGGATCTGATGCTCGAATTAATTCAGAATTACCTTTGCAAATATTTGGATGCACTGCCTATGTGCATATTCACAAGGGATCACAATTAAAGCTGGATCCTAGGACGGAAAAATGCATTTTTACAGGATATACTCCTAACCAAAAAGGTTACAAATGTTTTTTTTAATCCTCTTACAAAAAAGGTTCACACCCTAAAAATTTAATTCAGGGGGAGAAATTAGTTGAACAAAATTTTCGGGAAATCATTGAACCTTTACCCGCTATGATTTTAGATGTAGAAAAGGAGAATCAGGAACCCCAATCTGCTGAATTCGGATCAGCATTTGCTCTGTCAGAGAAAGAAATACTACGATTGATAAAAAAATAGAGAAAATTTTGAGCCACTGGTTTATTCATGGAGGAAACTTCCTGGACAAAGTCAAGACCATTTGATCACTCCAACGCATGGCCAAACAGAATCCCTGACCGACGGTGTTCTCCCAAATGTTTCAGGTGATTCTTATGCATCTATACACTCTTCCCCCAGGGACATAATATTGTAATACAATCTTAGCAACATTTTTAAAACAAAAAAACATTCTACACCAATCCTTGTGTCCTCGTACTTCTTAACAAAATGGAACAGCTGAACGTAAAAATAAGCACTTGCTAGAAGTAGCAAGGGCTATGATGTTTCACATGAATGTTCCAAAATATTTTTGGGGGAATGCCATGATTACTGCATATTACCTAATCAATAGAATGCCTTCAAAAGTGCTGCAGTATAGAACCCCATTAAAATGTTTAAAAAAGAATTTTCCTGATGCTCGAATTAATTTAGAATTACCTTTGCAAATATTTGGATGCACTGCCTATGTGCATATTCACAAGGGATCACGATTAAAGCTGGATCCTGGGACGGAAAAATGCATTTTTACTGGATATACTCCTAACCAAAAAGGTTACAAATGTTTTTTTAATCCTCTTACAAAAAGGGTTCACACCCTAAAAATTTAATTCAGGGGGAGAAATTAGTGGAACAAAATTTTCGGGAAATCATTAAACTTTATCCGCTGTGATTTTAGATGTAGAAAAGGAGAATCAGGAACCCCAATCTGCTGAATTCGGATCAGCATTTGCTCTATCAGAGAAAGAAATACTACGATTGATAAAAAAAATCGAGAAAATTTTGAGCCACTGGTTTATTCATGGAGGAAACTTCCTGGACAAAGTAAAGACCATTTGATCACTCCAACGCATGGCCAAACAGAATCCCTGACCGACGGTGTTCTCCCAAATGTTTCAGGTGATTCTTATGCATCTATACACTCTTCCCCCAGGGACATAATATTGTAATACAATCTTAGCAACATTTTTAAAACAAAAAAACATTCTACACCAATCCTTGTTTCCTCGTACTTCTTAACAAAATGGAACAGCTGAACGTAAAAATAAGCACTTGCTAGAAGTAGCAAGGGCTATGATGTTTCACATGAATGTTCCAAAATATTTTTGGGGGAATGCCATGATTACTGCATATTACCTAATCAATAGAATGCCTTCAAAAGTGCTGCAGTATAGAACCCCATTAAAATGTTTAAAAAAGAATTTTCCTGATGCTCGAATTAATTTAGAATTACCTTTGCAAATATTTGGATGCACTGCCTATGTGCATATTCACAAGGGATCACGATTAAAGCTGGATCCTGGGACGGAAAAATGCATTTTTACTGGATATACTCCTAACCAAAAAGGTTACAAATGTTTTTTTAATCCTCTTACAAAAAGGGTTCACACCCTAAAAATTTAATTCAGGGGGAGAAATTAGTGGAACAAAATTTTCGGGAAATCATTGAACCTTTACCCGCTGTGATTTTAGATGTAGAAAAGGAGAATCAGGAACCCCAATCTGCTGAATTCGGATCAGCATTTGCTCTGTCAGAGAAAGAAATACTACGATTGATAAAAAAAATCGAGAAAATTTTGAGCCACTGGTTTATTCATGGAGGAAACTTCCTGGACAAAGTAAAGACCATTTGATCACTCCAACGCATGGCCAAACAGAATCCCTGACCGACGGTGTTCTCCCAAATGTTTCAGGTGATTCTTATGCATCTATACACTCTTCCCCCCTGAGACATAATATTGTAATACAATCTTAACAACATTTTTAAAACAAAAAAACATTCTACACCAATCCTTGTTTCCTCGTACTTCTTAACAAAATGGAACAGCTGAACGTAAAAATAAGCACTTGCTAGAAGTAGCAAGGGCTATGATGTTTCACATGAATGTTCCAAAATATTTTTGGGGGAATGCCATGATTACTGCATATTACCTAATCAATAGAATGCCTTCAAAAGTGCTGCAGTATAGAACCCCATTAAAATGTTTAAAAAAGAATTTTCCTAATGCTCGAATTAATTCAGAATTACCTTTGCAAATATTTGGATGCACTGCCTATGTGCATATTCACAAGGGATCACGATTAAAGCTGGATCCTAGGACGGAAAAATGCATTTTTACTGGATATACTCCTAACCAAAAAGGTTACAAATGTTTTTTTAATCCTCTTACAAAAAGGGTTCACACCCTAAAAATTTAATTCAGGGGGAGAAATTAGTGGAACAAAATTTTCGGGAAATCATTGAACCTTTACCCGCTGTGATTTTAGATGTAGAAAAGGAGAATCAGGAACCCCAATCTGCTGAATTCGGATCAGCATTTGCTCTGTCAGAGAAAGAAATACTACGATTGATAAAAAAAATCGAGAAAATTTTGAGCCACTGGTTTATTCATGGAGTAAACTTCCTGGACAAAGTAAAGACCATTTGATCACTCCAACGCATGGCCAAACAGAATCCCTGACCGACGGTGTTCTCCCAAATGTTTCAGGTGATTCTTATGCATCTATACACTCTTCCCCCCTGAGACATAATATTGTAATACAATCTTAGCAACGTTTTTAAAACAAAAAAACATTCTACACCAATCCTTGTGTCCTTGTACTTCTTAACAAAATGAAACAGCTGAACGTAAAAATAAGCACTTGCTAGAAGTAGCAAGGGCTATGATGTTTCACATGAATGTTCCAAAATATTTTTGGGGGAATGCCATGATTACTGCATATTAACTAATCAATAAAATGCCTTCAAAAGTGCTGCAGTATAGAACCCCATTAAAATGTTTAAAAAAGAATTTTCCTAATGCTCGAATTAATTCAGAATTACCTTTGCAAATATTTGGATGCACTGCCTATGTGCATATTCACAAGGGATCACGATTAAAGCTGGATCCTAGGACGGAAAAATGCATTTTTACAGGATATACTCCTAACCAAAAAGGTTACAAATGTTTTTTTAATCCTCTTACAAAAAGGGTTCACACCTAAAAATTTAATTCAGGGGGAGAAATTAGTGGAACAAAATTTTCGAGAAATCATTGAACCTTTACCCGCTGTGATTTTAGATGTAGAAAAGGAGAATCAGGAACCCCAATATGCTGAATTCGGATCAGCATTTGCTCTGTCAGAGAAAGAAATACTACGATTGATAAAAAAATCGAGAAAATTTTGAGCCACTAGTTTATTCATGGAGTAAACTTCCTGGACAAAGTAAAGACCATTTGATCACTCCAACGCGTGGCCAAACAGAATCCCTGACCGACGGTGTTCTCCCAAATGTTTCAGGCGATTCTTATGCATCTATACACTCTTCCCCCCGCCCCTCCTCCCTCCCCCACCCCCCATTGTTATCAACCCAAATTCATCAACAACCCCTCATAATGAATGAAAAAAAAATCTGCATCAGAACCTGTCTTAGAACCGCCCATGTCATCCCTGCAAAGAACACATATCATGACTTTCCTATTGCACTTAGAAAGGGGGTTCGAACATGCACTAGATATCCTATTGCCAAATACATCTCATAAAACAATATGTCCAGCAATTACAGAGCATTCACAACAAAAATTTCAGAACTTGCGATACCCAGAAACATTCAAGAAGCACTAGATGAGCCGAATTGGAAATTGGCAATGTTTGAGGAAATGAATGCGCTGAAAAAAATGATACTGGGAAGGTTGTTGAATTACCAAAAGGAAAAGAAGGTTGTAGGTTTCAAATGGGTGTTCACAATAAAGAGCGAAGCTGATGGAAGTGTTGAGAGATACAAAGCCAGACTTTTCGCAAAAAGGTTTCACTCAAACCTAAGGATAGACTACCAAGAGACGTTTTCTCTGGTAGCTAAAATAAACTCCATTAAAAATTTGTTGTCTCTTGCAGTAAATTTCAATTGGCCTTTACACCAATTGGATGTAAAAAAAATGTCTTCCTTAATGGAGATTTAGAGGATGAAGTATTTATGAGCTCTCCCCCAGGTTTCGAAGAAAGCATTGGAGTTGGGATAGTGTGCAAACTAAAAAATTCCTTGTACGGACTCAAGAAATCCCCTCGAGCTTGGTTTGAATGCTTTGGGAAGGTGATAAAGGCTTATGGATATACTCAAAGCCAAGCAGTTCATACTATGTTTTACAAACATTCAAAAGGAGAAAATGTATATCCTGATTGTTTGTGTAGATGATATTGTGATAACTGGAAATGACTGTTATGAATTAGAGAAGTTGAAAGGAAAACTCGCGAAGGAATTCGAGATCAAGGACTTGGGGGCATTAAAATACATTCTTGGAATGGAGTTTGCTAGATCCAGCGAAGGTATTTTTGTAAACCAATGAAAGTATGCACTTGACTTGCTAAAACAAGAACACATATCAAGGTCTGCTCAAGATCATAGCAATTAATCCAATCAAACTAACTTCAAACCTTCTTCAATTCTATCCCGATTCGAAAACTGAATTCACGAAGTCAATGTCCTTCGATAAAAATCTGAAATATAACATAAATATTCCAATAACATCAGCAAGGAACTAAATCGCTGTCCAGATCAATCAAAACATCACTAGTCTAGCCATTTTCGAACCGGCGGCATAACGACAACAAAACCGGTAACTGAACTTCATTTCTATCAAGTTTAACCATCACATACACTTCAAAATCATCATATATCAGCAAGAATACATCATAAACCAGCAGGAACTAAAGCATGAAGTTCGAAAAATAGGCTGGAAAATGCATAACAATCAAACCGATAACCGTTCTTCAATCCGACTTCGATACGGTAATGCATATAAACTCAAGAACAACTATTCATGCTCGATTCTGATTTCTTCCAATATTAAACTTTTAAAAACATGTTGGAACAGAAGAAAACTTACACTAAATAGAAGCTCGTTGCAAGAGGATTGCAGTGCTATGTCCGAAATTAAATTCGGTTGAACGAATCTTGAGATATCTAATTTGGAAGATGAAGAAATGACTTAAAATTCTGAAATGAGGAAGAAGTTTCGATGCTTTGCTCTTAACTTCTGATATTCATGCATACAATACACGTATAAAAGCATATAAATCCATGTGTACTCCACTCAAATTAACAAAATTGCATTTTGGCCCCTAATTTCTTCATAAATTGCAAAATAGTCCCGGACCCTCTTTTTAATTCAATTTCAATCCTAATTAATTTAAGAATATTAGAATTTAATTCTAAACTTCAAATATTCTCAAATTAAATATTCTCGAATTAAAATTAAATAATCTCGGGCCTTACAATTCTCCCCCTCTAAGATATGATTTCGCCCTCGAAATCGCATGCAATCTGTATACATATAAGATAATGAAAGAATAGAAATACTGAATAAGACTCACATCAGTGAAATAACTCTAGAAATCTCTGTTTCATATCTTTTTCAGTCTCCCATGTCGCTTCTTCAACTCCATGTCGAGTCCACTGAACTTTGACTAACTGTATCGCTTTGTTTATGAGTTGCTTTTCTTTAAGATCAAGTATTTGAATAGGCTTCTTGAAATAACTCAGAGTTTCATCAAGTTCAGTTTCATCAGGTTGAAGAATATGTGAAGAAGCAGGTTGATACTTCCGAATCATCGAAACATAAAACACATCATGAATTCCAGATAAATATGGAGGCAATGCAAGTTGATAAGCAAGATCTTCTATCTTCTTCAGAATTTCATACGGACCAATAAATCGCGGAAACAACTTTTCTCTCTTGCCAAATCTAACATTACCCCTGAACGGAGAAATCTCCAAAAATACTCTGTCTCCCTGCTCAAAACATAACGGTCTACGTCTAACATTCGCATATCTGGCTTGTCTATGCCGAGCTATTTTCATTCTCTGCTGAATAAGCTTCACCTTTTCAGTCATCTCTCGAGTCATATTTGGCCCAAGTTTAGGAGCTTTTGAAACATCATCCCAATATAGAGGAGATCTACACTTCTTACCATATAACGCTTCAATCGGTGACATCTCTATACTCATCTGATAGCTGTTATTATACGAAAATTCCATGAGTGGTAATGAATTCTGCCAACTAGTGCCAAAATCTAGCACTACAGCTCTAAGCAATCCCCCAGTGTCTGGATAGTTTGCTCTGACTGTCCATCTGTTTGAAGATGATACGCAGTACTCAAGTGCAAAAAAGTACCTAGAGCTTGCTGCAGGCTGTGCCAAAAGTGAGATGTGAATCAAGGATCTCGATCAGATACAATAGACTTTGCCACTCCATGCAATCTGACCACTTCTCTGACGTAAATATCTGTCATCTGATCATGTCTATACGTCATTTGTAAGGAATGAAGCACGCTGATTTCGTCAATGTATCAATAGTCACCCAAATAGCATCGCAACCTCTAGATGAACGCGGTAACGTCGTAACGAAATCCATAGAAATGTGATCCCACTTCCATTCTAGTATAGACAAGCTGTGTAATAAACCCCCTGGTTTCTTTCTTTCAGCCTTCACCTGTTGGCAATTAAAACATCGAGATACAAAATTGGTGATATCAGACTTCATCTGTTTCCACCAATACTGATTCTTCAAACCGTTTTACATTTTTCTGGCACCCGGATGAATACTATATCTACTGCAGTGAGCTTTTTTTAAATATTTGCTGTCTCAAATCAAAAACATCTGGAACAACAAATATGTTATTCACATATAAAAAATCATCAACAATGACCTTATATTCGGATTGATGCCCTGACCTGATCATCTAAATCGATTTATGAATATCCAAATCTGATTTCTGTGCCTCTTTGATTCTCTTCAACAATTCAGGCTCAGCTTGAATAGCACAAACACGGATAGGCTTCACATCTGTTTCAAATACTAAACCAGCAGTACAACAATTATCTATCAAATGAAAAATACCAATAGTAGATAAAGATGGAGAGCATATCTTCCTACTCAATGCATCAGCCGCTGCATTGGATTTTCACGGATAGTGTTTGATCTTGCAATCAAAGTCCTTCAATAAATCAAGTCATCTTCTTTGCCTCATGTTCAATTTAGACTGTGAAAACAGATATTTCAAGATTTTATGGTTAGAATAAATTTCAAATTTCTCACCATAAAGATAGTGTCACCGAATCTTCAATGCAAATACGATGACGGCCAATTCAAAGTCATGGATTGGATATCGAATCTCATGTGGTTTCAGGTGTCTCGAGGCATAAGCAATCACATGTCCTCGCTGCATAAGAGCACATCCTAATCCTCTGTGATAAGCATAACAATAAACAGTGAAATCACCAGTACCTGAAGGAATAGTCAATATTGGTGCAGTCGTCAATATTTTCTTTAGTTCAAGAAAACTGGTCTCACAAGCTTCAGTCCAGATATACGGGGCATTCTTTTGTGTCAGTTGCGTAATAGGCTTAGCAATGCTAGAGAAATCTTTAATAAATCTGCGATAGTAACCTGTCAAACCCATAAAACTACGTATTTCCGAAACTAAAGCAGGTCTTGACCAATTTATCACTGCCTCAACCTTGCTCGGATCAACTGAAATACCATCACCTGAAATGATATGTCCAACACAAATTTCTGCAACCAAAATTCACATTTGGATAGCTTGGCATACAATTTCTTTGCTCTCAATGTTTTCAGAACAGTTCTTAGATGTTCAGCATGATCACATAAATTCTTTGAATAAATCAAAATATTGTCAATGAAAATAATGACAAAGTCGTCAAGATATCTCTGAAATATTCTATTCATCAATCCCATAAAAACTGCTGGGGCATTCGTTAAACCAAACGGCATAACAATGAACTCGTAATGACCATACCTCGTTCTAAAAGCAGTCTTTGGAATATCCTCATCTCGCACTCGCAACTGATGGTAACCAGATCTTAGATCGATCTTGGAATACACTGAAGAACCCAACTGATCAAACAAATAATTTACTCTAGGCAAATGATATCGATTCTTTACCATTGATTTATTCAGTTTCCGATAGTCAATTCATAGTCTCATCGATCCATCTTTCTTTCATACAAACAGAACCGGAGCGCCCCAAGGTGAAACGCTCGGTCGAATGTACCTTTAGCCAAAAGATCCTCTAGTTGATCCTTCAATTCTTTCAATTCAACTAGTGTCATTCGGTAAGGTGCTTTCGATATTGGTTATGTACCTGACATCAGTTCAATACTGAAGTCTACCTCTCGAGCTGGAGGCAAACCTGAGATCTCATTAGGAAAGACATCAGCGAATTCACTAACCACCAGCAAATCTGCCAACTTTGAGCTAGTTTTTATCACATCTACAACATAAATCAAAAATCCCTCTGCGCCTTTCTGCAATAATTGAGTCATAGACAATACAGATATCAAAGGAATTCTAGCTCGTGAAACCTTACCATAAAACTTCAATTCGTCAGCCATCTCTTGTCTGAATCTCACAACCTTCTGAAAACAATCAACTGTAGCCCTGTACTTGTTTAACATATCTATGTCGATAATACAATCAAAATCTGATAAACCAAGCACAATACAATCTATCTCAATCACATTGTCTTCATACTGTAGTATACAATTCCTGATAGATTTCACAGATACTATGCCTTTCCCCAAAGGTGAAGAGATAGAAACTACAGTAGCTAATGGCTCAACAGAAAAATCATGTGATACAACAAATTGCTCAGAAATAAATATATGTGATGCACCTGTATCTACTAGCACATAAGCAGGATAACCAAAAAGAGAACAGTTACCTGCAATAACATCATCAGGTGCTGCCTGTGCTTGCTCCTCAGTCAAATCAAAGACTCGAGCTTGTTGCCTAGGAGGTTGACTCACTGTCTGGCTTTCTCCTGCTTGACTCTGTGATGGTGGCTGAGGTTGGAATGAGTGAACTGATGATGCTTGCCTATCTGGCTATGTCACTAATCTAGATGATCCAACACCCTGTGAACTTCCAGAACCATTTTGTGGGTAAATTCCAGCAAAATGACCCATCTGATTACAAATGTGGCAACTTCCAAACACTCCTCTACATTGGTCACTGGCATGAAGACCTTCACATTTGTTGCAGTATACACCCGAGGAACCTGAACTCTGTCCCGACTTGAACTTTATTTGTCCACTAGAGCTGGAAGAACTGCTACCTGATTTCTTAAACTGCTTCCATTTAGCTTTGAAGAAATCTCTTCTGCTACTACCACTTCCTTACTCAAATCTAGGTGGTGGTGGTGGTGGAATTTGTGGCTGATCTTGGGGTGGTCTAGCTGGCGGTGATACAAACTGTGCTTCTCTCTATTTCAGTATACCAGCTTCTGCTCCGTTTGCACGATTAAGAGAATCAGTAAAGTTATTTGGTCGTTCAACATTCACCAAAGTAAAGATATTTGGATTCAAGACATTTATGAACTGATCAGCTTGAGCTTCATCATTGTCTGCAATATGGGGAGCAAATTTCAACAGACTCGTGAACTTGACAACATATTCTTTGATGTTCAACTGCTCTTGTTGCAAACTAGCAAAGTCTGCCCTTTTTTTCTTTTATATAGGAAACTGGGAAGAATTGTTGATAAAAAGCAATTTTAAATACAGACCAGGTAATGATTGTATCTCAATTCTCCATTGCTTTCTTTGCTGCTATCCACAAACCTTTTGCAACGTCATGTAGTTGATGAACCACAATTCGGATTCGACGATCGTCTGAATAATCGAGATTCAAACAACTACTCTATATCTTCCAGCCAATTCTCACACTCAACAGAATTCTCAGTTTCCTTCAATGTTGGCGGTTTAAAAAACTGAAAACGTTTCAACAAAGTTTCATAGGTGTAGCTGTGACATCTATCATATCTCTAGATGTACTACCCTTTTCAATTCTAGGAACTTTTGTTGTTGGTGGCACTATCGGTGCTACATTCTCCTGTTCTGGCTGAGGAACTGTACCTGTCTATCTCGTAATCGGTCGTCAAGGCATATCTGATATTCAAACAGATTAGTGCTCAATACAACTGTTACGCCTTAAACGCATATAAATCTCGAATTATGAGATTAATGTTTTTAATTCATTAACATGTCTTATTTCTCTATGTTTTGATGATTAACAAAACTAGGTTAAAATGTTACTAATATTTACATTGAGCTTATTATAGAGTTAAAATTTTCAAGATGAATTAAGACTAAATTCATACTCAAGATCAGAAAAAAAATTCGAAGAAGTATACTGCTACAGGATCGGAAGCTCCGATTGGAGATCGGAAGCTCCGATCATGATCAGAAGCATCTTCGTAAGCTAAGGGTAGATCGGAAGCTCCGATCATGGTTCGAAAGCTCCGATCTATTTCAGGGAGTTTTATATTGTTCGGAATGAAGAACGGAAGCTACGAAGAACAGGTTCGGAAGCTCCGATCTATGATCGGAAGGTCCGATCATTTTCTAAGGAATATTATATTGTTCGGAAGCAGATCGGAGGCAACGAAGTGAAGCAGATCAGAAGCACCGAACGTGATCGGATGTTCCGATCTTGAACGGCCGCCTGATAATCTTGTCCGGAAGACTTTTGCCCGACACCACATTTATTGCGCTGATCGGAAGCTCCGAAGTGGATCGGACGTTCCGATCCAGTACACCCGCGTGTCTCAGAATTCAAATTTCGGAAGCTACGATGCAGGGATCGGAAGTTCCGACCGATGCCAAATTTTTAGCTATAAAAGGAGGCATTCCGAGGCCATTCAACACATCCCAACATCTTCAAGTCTCTCAATCCTCTCAAGCATTATTCAAGCCATTTGTTGAGCAATTTGTAGCCCCTTTTGAGTGTTCAAAATATATTCACATATCGAGTTGTATACGGGGTTGTAAAATCGAGGGTTGTTTGTTTGTGAGTTGGTTGCTCGGTTTTGTAAACACTTGTGTGTGAAGCCAAGTGTATTTTACGAGTGTTGAGGCTATCCTTGGAGCCCTTAAGGCCAAGAGTGTTGAGTTGTATCGGCGCGGTGATCGTGTCAAGTTGTAAGGCTATCCTTGGAGCCATCAAGGCCAAGACGTTCGAAGTGCTAGTGGATCCTTGGTTAATCGACTTAACCAAGAAGGGGAGACGTAGACGATTTATCGTCGAACTTCCATAAACATCTCTTATCCCTTTTGCTGCTTTATTTACATTACGCATTTATTTACCGCACTTATTATTTGATTGCTTAAGTCTTCCGCTTGCGTACTTGCATAATCGCTTTAAATTGCTAAAGTTGCCAATAGAACCTAAATCCCCCCCCCCCCATTAGGTTCTAAAAAGTGGTATCAGAGCCACCTTTTTACAAAATATTTTCAAAAAGGGCTCTATGGAAAATCTAGCGAGCGACTATGCTCAAGGGCAATCAACAAATTGTCCTCCTCTTTTCAATGGCATAAACTACGGATATTGGAAAAACCGAATGTCCCTATATATCCAATCCGTAGATTATGATCTTTGGAAAGTTATTGTGAAAGGTCCCTACATACCTACTAAAGAGGTTGAGGGTGTCAAAATTCCCAAGGGAATGGACGACTTTTCCAAGGAGGACATGCGATTAATTTCTCAAAATGCTAAAGTCATAAATATTCTTCATTGTTCCTTAGATATGAATGAGTACAACCGGATCTCAATGTGCTCAGCTAAAGAGATATGGGACAAGTTGGAGATATGCCATGAAGGGACTAATCAAGTCAAAGAGACAAAGATCGATCTACTCCAACTCAAATATGAAACATTCGAGATGGAATCAAACGAAGATGTAGATACTATGTTCCGAAGGCTTACTCAAATTATCAATGAGCTAGCCCAACTCGGGGAACAATATCCAACCAAACAAGTGTGGAGGAGAGCTCTACGCGCCTTACCCAAGGAGTGGGATGCCAAGAGGACGACCATCATCGAGTCAAACAAAGGCGACACTGCATCCTACGATCTTGATCAACTACATGGGACTCTAAAAACCCATGAGCTGGAATTATCAACAAGGAAGGAATTAAAGAAAGAAGATACCAAGGCAAAGGGGATTGCTCTATCTAGCCAATCCAAAGAAGATGATGACGATGATGATATGGCGCTCTTCGCAAGAAAGTTCAAACGATTCATGCGAGGAAACAAATTCCAAAAGAAGCCGGATAAGGAAGTTACTTGCTACAACTGTCAACAACAAGGCCACTATGCAAATGAGTGTCCTCTTAAGAAGAAAGTTGACAAGGGAAAGAAGAAAGCACTTCTAGCCACTTGGAGCGATAGCGACGATGACGAGGAGGAAGCCAACATCTGCCTCATGGCTAAAAGTGATGACATCGTCTCCGACGACGATGATGAGGTACCTTCCTATGACGAACTACTACATGCATATAAAAACATGTTTGATATGGCTAAATCTCTTAGAAAAGAAAATAGAAAGCTCAAACATGAATTAGAAACTAAGGAGCATGAAAACCTAAGATTAAAGGATGACATAGCTCACTTAGAGAAATCTTTTGATAAATTCAATGTAAGTAGTAATAACTTGAATAATTTACTAAGTATGCAAAAATGTAGTTTTGATAAGGGTGGAATAGGGTATGGAAAGAAATCTATAGATTTCACTAGTCTAATTTCTAAAGCAAAAATGAGATCACCCTCTGCATGTTCTTACTGTTGTAAAATAGGACATGCTAGACATAAGTGTAGATCTTTAAAATATCAATATGATAAAAAGAGCTATATGAAATGGAGGCCTAAGAGTACTTAACAACTCATCAGTTGGCATTATGAGATCATGATCTAAGGGAGTTCATCATAGACCGGTTTAAATTGCCTTGATGCGACTGGTCTTCCTGATGAACGCTGCTCTGTCCAAGAAAATAGGTTTTTAAAGAGGCATATCCCTACCTACTACTGGGAGCACTCTTAGAAAGTGGCGATGATGTCGCTATGAGAGACTGAACTCTTGGAAATCTGTTTTGTATTTTTCTTTTCTAACACTGTGGACCCAAAAGAACTAAAGGGTACCAAAATCTCTTCTTGTAGGGAAATAGGAAAATTGTTCTCCCTAGCATATGGTATCTAGACAGTGGATGTTCTAGACATATGACGGGGAACAAGGAGCTACTTCAATCAGTCAAACCAAAGGAGAAGAGAACTGTAACCTTTGGAGACAACAGCAAAGGAATCATTGAAGGAATTGGCTCAATAGGTATATCTGAATCTTGCTTGATTGATGATGTACTCCTAGTGAATGGGCTTAAACATAATCTACTAAGCATAAGTCAATTGTGCGATAGAGGTTATGAAGTCAAATTCACTCCCCAACACTGCACCATATCACTCATGACTGACAAATCCATAAATTTCAAAGGTTATAGAAGTGAAAATGTATACAAAGTTTCTTTAAATAATTTATCTTTATCAAATATTAAAAGCCTTGTATCTTTGAATGTTGATGAAAACATTCTTTGGCATAGACGACTAGGTCATGTTGGTCCTAGTACCATAGAAAAACTTTTTAAACTTGATTTAGTTGTTGGTATGCCAAAACTCAATTTAAAATTAGATTCTATTTGTGATGCATGTCAACTTGGCAAACATACAAGGGAATCTTTTAAAAGCAAAAATTTTACATCAACTTCTATGCCCCTTGAACTTCTTCACCTAGATCTATGTGGTCCCTCGAGGAACGCTAGCCTAGGAGGGAAGCTTTATGCATTTGTCATTGTGGATGATTTCTCACGATTCACGTGGACATTGTTTTTAGCCCACAAAAATGATGCCTTTGATTATTTTAAAACTTTTGTGAAACGTGTTGAGAATGAGAAAAATCTTTCAATAAAGCAGATCCGTAGTGACCACGGAACTGAATTTCAAAATGAGAGTTTTTCAAACTTTTGTGAAGAGAAAGACATCGGTCATAATTTTTCTTGTCCTAGGACTCCTCAACAAAATGGGGTCGTTGAGAGGAAAAACAGGACACTTGTGGAGATTGCGAGGACCATGATATGTGAGCATTCTCTACCAAAATATTTTTGGGCTGAAGCAATGAACACTGCCTGTTACATTATCAATCGCGTATCAATAAGGCCAATTCTCAAGAAAACTCCATATGAATTATAGAGAGGGAGAAAGCCTAACATTTCTTACTTTCGAGCTTTCGGTTCCAAATGCTACATACATAACAATGGTAAGGACAACCTTGGCAAATTTGATGTCAAATCCGACAAAGGTATCTCTCTCGGATATTCTACCTCAAGTAAGGCCTTTAGAGTTTTTAATAAATGCACTTTACTTGTTGAAGAATCTATGCATGTTATTTTTGATGAATCTATGTCTACTATTGTTCGCACTAACATTGATGATGTAGAATTACTCGAAAAAGATTTGGCTTCCTCAAGCCTAAATGATATAGATGTTTCCATTGAGAAAACATCATTTCCGAAGGATTGGACGCTTCACAAAGATCACCCAATGGATCTTATCATCGAAAGTCCTTCGAAGGGAGTAGCCACTCGTTCTTCTCTTAATAATATTTGTAATCATCTTGCCTTTGTTTTGCATGTTGAACCTAAATGCATAGATGATGCTTTTTTAGATGATGCATGGATAATTGCGATGCAAGATGAGTTGAATGTGTTTAAACGCAATGATGTTTGGATTCTTGTTCCTAGGCCGCATGATAGATCTATCATTGGTACTAAATGGGTGTTTAGGAATAAACTTGACGAGCATGGCACTATCACTAGAAATAAAGCTAGGCTTGTTGCTAAAGGATATAGTCAAGAAGAAGGCATGGATTATGATGAAACTTATGCGCCTGTTGCTAGACTAGAATCTATTCGCATGCTACTTGCTTTTGCTTGCTCTAGAAATTTTAAGTTATTTCAAATGGATGTCAAAAGTGCCTTTCTTAATGGTGAATTGAAAGAAGAGGTTTATATTGAGCAACCTGATGGCTTTGTTGATCTTTATTTGCCTGATCATGTATTTAGACTAAACAAAGCATTGTATGGTTTGAAACAAGCTCCTCGAGCTTGGTATGATAAACTGTCTACTTTCTTGCTTTCAAATGGTTTTTCAAGAGGAAAGATCGACATTACCTTATTTACCAAGAATGTCAAAAATGATCTTTTGATTGTGCAAATTTATGCTGATGATATAATTTTTGGTTCTACTGACGAAACTCTTTGTCAAGATTTCTCCAAGCTTATGCAGGAACACTTTGAGATGAGCATGATGGGGGAACTTAACTATTTCCTCGGATTGCAAATCAAACAGTGTAAAGATGGGATCTTTGTGAACCAAAGCAAATACATTAAGGAGATTCTAAAGAAGTTTGGGATGGAGAACACCAAATCATCATCCACACCGATGAGCACAGCAATCAGACTCGACAAGGATGAAAATGGTAAAACCGTAGATCAATCTTCCTTTCGTAGTATGATTGGCTCCTTACTTTATGCTACTGCTAGTAGATCGGACATTATGTTTAGTGTTTGCTTGTGTGCACGATTTCAATCATTTCCAAAGGAATCACATTTGTTCGCCTTAAAACGCATTTTCAAATATCTTTCAAATACTCCAAATCTCGGCTTGTGGTATTCGAAAAATTCTTTCTTTGATTTAAAAGCTTATTGCGATACCGACTTTGGTGGATATAAGGTGGACCGAAAAAGTACTAGTGGAACTTGTTTCTTTTTAGGAAACTGTTTAGTTTCTTGGTTTTCGAAAAAGCAAAACTGTGTTGCGTTATCAACGACCGAAGCCGAATACATGGCTGCCGATAGTTGTTGTGCACAAATTCTTTGGATGAAGCATCAATTGCTCGACTATGGCGTCTCTTTTTCAAAAATCCCTATTTTCTGTGACAACACTAGCGCCATTTGTCTTACAAAGAATCCGATTCAACATTCGCGCACCAAACATATTGACATTCGTCATCATTTTATTCGTGACCACATCGAACGAAATGAAGTTGAACTTCAATATGTTGACACAACTAATCAAATTGCTGATATTTTTATAAAACCACTAGATGAAAATACTTTTATTCGTTTGCGTGGTGAACTTGGCATGATTGAGTTGTAATCACTTGTAGGCATAAATTAAATTTAATGTCATATTAAGGGGGAGCTTAATATTAAATTCGAGCAAATTAATTTTGGATAATACAAATCAATTGTATTTATTCAAAATTAAGAAGCTCACATTTTTTTTATGTGAATTATTTGCTTAAATGTTAAATAAAATAAATTTTAAAGAGTCGAAATCATGCTTTCTTCCTAAGGCAGATCGGAACCACCGATCCAGATCGGAACTTCCAATCTGTATCCCGCCACTTTTCAACTTGCGCGGTAAATTTTCCCTCCAAGATGCGGATCGGAACCACCGATCACGATCGGAACGTCCGATCCCATTCTGATCCGTCTTTTCAAATTACTTTTCACCGCCTTATCTTTAATTATCGCCTCAGGATCGGAATGTCCGAAGCCTGTTTGGAGCTTCCAATCGACACGTGGCCTTACCTTAGTGGACTGCACGATCGGAACGACCGATCCAGATCGGAGCTTCCGATCGTTCCAACCCCTATAAATATCAGATCGCTCAGTCCGATTTCTTGCACCTAAATTTCTTCTCTTTTCTCTATTTCATCCGATTCCAACCTATAAAAATTCCTGTCAAACGCCGTCGCGATCAAGCGATTTCTAGTCGCCCTATTATTATCCGTGATCCTACCCAACCAGCTGTTTCTAGGCCCATTTCTGATGATTATTTGCATCGTCATATTTATCCGGGTCGTATCTTAGATACTACCTACTTGGCCCAATCCCATCTCCTACTGTTGAACTTAATCAATGCTCAACATTGGGAATCCTTTTTTCAGCCATTTGTCCCCGACCGAATCTTTTCTCCACTGATTCACGAGTTCTATGCAAACCTTGAACTCGAATTAGGGCATGGTGATATCACCATTGCCACCATCGTTCAAGGTAGGCATATCATCTTTTCTTCTGCTGATCTGTCCTCCTGGTTTGATATTCCCAGGAATGGACTCGGTGAATACTTTTCCCAAACTTGGCCACAAAATGATCCAAACTTTGATCGTAATCTCTTTCTTACTACTATTCTCGGTCGACAAGCCACTGCTGCTGACGATCGAATCCATCTCAAGAGTCTTTGTCCTGATTTCCAAATCATTCAAAAACTCATCACCACATCCATAGTTCCCCGCAGTGGAGACCTCTCCACTTGAAAATATCTGGATTTGTATATTCTTTTTCATATCATCTCCTCTCGACCTTTTAACCTTCCGCGCCTTGTTATGCAGACTATGCATCACACGGCAACGACGGCTAAAAAGGTTTCCTTTCCTTTTGCCCGATTTATTAACTGGATTTTGAGTCGTTTTGATATTGATTTTGAGGGGATCCCTTCTCTTGAAATCCAGTCGAGTCATATCATCAACCATCAGTCTATTATCAGGATGGAATTATCTTGGAATCCTGTGTATTCTCGATGGGTTGATGATCCTAGTCGAGCTTTTTCTAGATTTTCTCCTATTTCTGATTTTCATCGAGACTTTTCCTCTCTTCCTCACTCTATCCAAACCAAAGGTTTTCCGACTGGTCCGCCCAACACTGATATTCCATCCTGTTTCAGTTTTGAGGCCTTTGCGTCTACCATTGGTGATCTTCCTTTACAGGCTCCTGAGGTTCCTCCTACACCAATAAACCAATTTCCTAGCGAACGACTCTTTGAGACTTTTCATCGCATTGAGACGAGTATGCACACTCATTTTACCGAGTTGACTGCTAGAGTTGCCTCTTTGGAGACTCGATTTGATGACTTCGCCGCTCGCTATCCTCCTCCGCAGCATGATGATGACTCTAAGATTTTTATTTTATTTTTATTTGTATTTTTTTTCTCTTGCGTTGTATTAAAAAAAAATTATTATTGTAATGAAATTGTTGCGTATTTTTTAATAAATGTTTCATTACTTTTTGCTTATCACAAAGGGGGAGAATTAATGGTTAAAATATTAATTGGGATAAAATTTGTTTATCTAATAAAATTTGTTTATCCGTTAAACTCTGTTGCTTATAAAAATTGTTTATGATTATCGTATATTTTATCTCCTGTTTTTAACCAAGTTTTGTGATCATCAAAAAGGGGGAGATTGTTACGCCTTAAACGCATATAAATCTCGAATTATGAGATTAATGTTTTTAATGCATTAACAAGTCTTATTTCTCTATGTTTTGATGATTAACAAAACTAGGTTAAAATGTTACTAATATTTACATTGAGCTTATTACAGAGTTAAAATTTTCAAGATGAATTAAGACTAAATTCATACTCAAGATCAGAAACAAAATTCGAAGAAGTATACTGCTACGGGATCGGAAGCTCCGATTGGAGATCGGAACCTCCGATCATGATCAGAAGCATCTTCGGAAGCTAAGGGTAGATCGGAAGCTCCGATCATGGTTCGGAAGCTCCGATCTATTTCAGGGAGTTTTATATTGTTCGGAATGAAGAACGGAAGCCACGAAGAACAGGTTCGGAAGCTTCGATCTATGATCGGAAGGTCCGATCATTTTCTAAGGAATATTATATTGTTCGGAAGCAGATCGGAGGCAATAAAGTGAAGCAGATCGGAAGCACCGAACGTGATCGGACGTTACAATCTTGAACGGCCGCCTGATAATCTTGTCCGGAAGACTTTTGCCCGACACCACATTTATTGCGCCGATCGGAAGCTCCGAAGTGGATCGGATGTTCCGATCCAGTACACCCGCGTGTCTCAGAATTCAAATTTCGGAAGCTTCGATGCAGGGATCGGAAGTTCCGATCGATGCCAAATTTTCAGCTATAAAAGGAGGCATTCCGAGGCCATTCAACACATCCCAACATCTTCAAGTCTCTCAATCCTCTCAAGCATTATTCAAGCCATTTGTTGAACAATTTGTAGCCCCTTTTAAGTGTTCAAAATATATTTACATATCGAGTTGTATACGGGGTTGTAAAATCGAGGGTTGTTTGTTTGTGAGTTGGTGGCTCGGTTTTGTAAACACTTGTGTGTGAAGCCAAGTGTATTTTACGAGTGTTGAGGCTATCCTTGGAGCCCTTAAGGCCAAGAGTGTTGAGTTGTATCGATGCGGTGATCGTGTCAAGTTGTAAGGCTATCCTTGGAGCCATCAAGGCCAAGACGTTCGAAGTGCTAGTGGATCCTTGGTTAATCGACTTAACCAAGAAGGGGAGACATAGACGATTTATCGTCGAACTTCCATAAACATCTCTTATCCCTTTTACTGCTTTATTTACATTACGCATTTATTTACCGCACTTATTATTTGATTGCTTAAGTCTTCCGCTTGCGTACTTGCATAATCGCTTTAAATTGCTAAAGTTGCCAATAGAACCTAAATCCCCCCCCCATTAGGTTCTAACAACAACAATATATCAGATTCAACCATTCTGTTTCATCACCCCTCTGATTGACATACACATGATGTCTCAGGAGATCGAGTTCTGATCAAGAGTCAAGTCTGATATGTTTTCTAAATAAACATACTTGCATAAAAGATAATCATATAATCAAATAAAGACATCAATTTCATGCGAGAAAAGAAATTAATCAGACTCGATCTACCCCGCTCATCTAACTCAGTCCAAGAACTAACTTCGCTCTAATACCACATGTTGTAGGGTCTCGGGTTTCTAATCTCATTCTTGGGGCAATTAGTATTTAAACATGATTAATGAACAAAGGATCACAACTAAAGAAATCAAATATATTTTTTTAACAAGGGGTGCGCTCGGGCGCCCTTTTTGGCCGCTCGAGCGCTCCCTCTAACCCAACCCTCGGGTTGGGGTTTTTAGGGCAACGCTCGGCTGCATTTTTCTACAGCTCGGGCCTGTCCTGGGCAGGTTCATGCCTTGTTTTCTTCAGCCCTTCCTTGGCCCTTTGATCTCTTCCAAAACATGTTCCTTTAAATCTAAAGATACACATACATATATACATCAAGTTCTAATCATGTTTACAAGCATGCATTACATCAAACTAGAAGCTTAAATTCCAATAAAAGTCCTAAACTAAATAAGATATCCAACATGTTCTTCAACTACCAAAAGCACAAGTGTTTTCTAACATGTTTGACCTCTCTCATGAGCTACCCGCGTTGACTTTGGCCAGCTCCTGTCCCATCTGTTTTCATGCACACATACAAAACAAGACAACATCCGGATATATAGCCTGTTAATTCTACAAAATCGCACTAGAACAAACTTAAAAACACTCACTCGAGTTTTATCTGTCGATATCATTCATCAACCCTTCAAGCTGCAAACAAATAAAAACACAACATATTTAAAAAAAAAAGATAAGATTTGCGGCGTTGCAGATCACAGCATACCTTGACAATTTGTCGCATGAAGTAATCACCATAGCGTTTTGCAGGTTTGGATTCAACTACATGAACAGTGTCCTGAAAATGAGGAATAAATAAGTTGGATAATAAATATTACAATTCATCACTTGAAGAATTAGAAACGGCTGGACCTAAAAAGCATATTACAGCAGTCATATTTAAGCCAGGGACAAGAAGAAAAATTCGAGAACTCACATCATCGATGTAGAAATCCACATCAGCGTTAGAAAGAAATTTCCCATCGGAATCCACGGAATGAGTCTTGTGTTTGTATGTGATTAAGATTGTCCTGCAGATAAACAAAGCAAAACTGGTTAAAAAGAATATGTAGTCTAATCTTGAGATCCATTACTATATGCCTTTAATTTTTAGAATGATCCAATATAGAATTTCAAATTAGCATAAGGCAGCGTCAAAATAGGTGAAAGTAGGGGCCTTCAATTGGAATAGATGCAAAATCTGACCTTAAAGTAGGTTCATCTATATCCATGTAAGTTGCAAGTTTTCCAAGGGATATCGTGGAGTACACTTTGAAGAAGGTTCGTACCCCTGACAATAGCTGTTGCTGCTTCACAAAGGGGGAGAATTAATGGTTAAAATATTAATTGGGATAAAATTTGTTTATCTGATAAAATTTGTTTATCCGTTAAACTCTGTTGCTTATAAAAATTGTTTATGATTATCGTATATTTTATCTCCTGTTTTTAACCAAGTTTTGTGATCATCAAAAAGGGGGAGATTGTTACGCCTTAAACGCATATAAATCTCGAATTATGAGATTAATGTTTTTAATGCATTAACAAGTCTTATTTCTCTATGTTTTGATGATTAACAAAACTAGGTTAAAATGTTACTAATATTTACATTGAGCTTATTACAGAGTTAAAATTTTCAAGATGAATTAAGACTAAATTCATACTCAAGATCAGAAACAAAATTCGAAAAAGTATACTGCTACGGGATCGGAAGCTCCGATTGGAGATCGGAACCTCCGATCATGATCAAAAGCATCTTCGGAAGCTAAGGGTAGATCGAAAGCTCCAAACATGGTTCGGAAGCTCCGATCTATTTCAGGGAGTTTTATATTGTTCGGAATGAAGAACGGAAGCTACGAAAAATAGGTTCGGAAGCTCCGATCTATGATCGGAAGGTCCGATCATTTTTTAAGGAATATTATATTGTTCGGAAGCAGATCAGAGGCAACGAAGTGAAGCAGATCGGAAGCACCGAACGTGATCGGACGTTCCGATCTTGAACGGCCGCCTGATAATCTTGTCCGGAAGACTTTTGCCCGACACCACATTTATTGCGCCGATCGGAAGCTCCGAAGTGGATCGGACGTTCCGATCCAGTACACCCGCGTGTCTCAGAATTCAAATTTCGGAAGCTCCGATGCAGGGATCGGAAGTTCCGATCGATGCCAAATTTTCAGCTATAAAATGAGGCATTCCGAGGCCATTCAACACATCCCAACATCTTCAAGTCTCTCAATCCTCTCAAGCATTATTCAAGCCATTTGTTGAGCAATTTGTAGCCCCTTTTGAGTGTTCAAAATATATTCACATATCGAGTTGTATATGGGGTTGTAAAATCAAGGGTTGTTTGTTTGTGAGTTGGTTGCTTGGTATTGTAAACACTTGTGTGTGAAGCCAAGTGTATTTTATGAGTGTTGAGGCTATCCTTGGAGCCCTTAAGGCCAAGAGTGTTGAGTTGTATCGGCGCGGTGATCGTGTCAAGTTGTAAGGCTATCCTTGAAGCCATCAAGGCCAAGACGTTCGAAGTGCTAGTGGATCCTTGGTTAATCGACTTAACCAAGAAGGGGAGACGTAGACGATTTATCGTCGAACTTCCATAAACATCTCTTATCCCTTTTACTGCTTTATTTACATTACGCATTTATTTACCGCACTTATTATTTGATTGCTTAAGTCTTCCGCTTGCGTACTTGCATAATCGCTTTAAATTGCTAAAGTTGCCAATAGAACCTAAATCCCCCCCCCCCCCCATTAGGTTCTAACAAGTGGATTATGATCTTTGGAAAGTTACTGTGAAAGGTCCCTACATACCTACTAAAGAGGTTGAGGGTGTCAAAATTCCCAAAGGAATGGACGACTTTTCCATGGAGGACATGCGATTAATTTCTCAAAATGCTAAAGCCATGAATATTCTTCATTGTTCCTTAGATATGAATGAGTACAACCGGATCTCAATGTGCTCAGCTAAAGAGATATGGGACAAGTTGTAGATATTCCATGAAGGGACTAATCAAGTCAAAGAGACGAAGATCGATCTACTCCAACTCAAATATGAAAAATTCGAGATGGAATCAAACAAAGATGTAGATACTATGTTCCGAAGGCTTACTCAAATTATCAATGAGCTAGCCCAACTCGGAGAACAATATCCAACCAAACAAGTGTGGAGGAGAGCTCTACGCGCCTTACCCAAGGAGTGGGATACCAAGAGGACGGCCATCATCGAGTCAAACAAAGGCGACACTGCATCCTACGATCTTGATCAACTACATGGGACTCTAAAAACCCATGAGCTGGAATTATCAACAAGGAAGGAATTAAAGAAAAAAAGATACCAAGGCAAAGGGGATTGCTCTATCTAGCCAATCCAAAGAAGATGATGACGATGATGATATGGCGCTCTTCGCAAGAAAGTTCAAACGATTCATGCGAGGAAACAAATTCCAAAAGAAGCCGGATAAGGAAGTTACTTGCTACAACTGTCAACAACAAGGCCACTATGCAAATGAGTGTCCTCTTAAGAAGAAAGTTGACAAGGGAAAGAAGAAAGCACTTCTAGCCACTTGGAGCGATAGCGACGATGACGAGGAGGAAGCCAACATCTGCCTCATGGCTAAAAGTGATGACATCGTCTCCGACGACGATGATGAGGTACCTTCCTATGACGAACTACTAAATGCATATAAAAACATGTTTGATATGGCTAAATCTCTTAGAAAAGAAAATAGAAAGCTCAAACATGAATTAGAAACTAAGGAGCATGAAAACCTAAGATTAAAGGATGACATAGCTCACTTAGAGAAATATTTTGATAAATTCAATGTATGTAGTAATAACTTGAATAATTTACTAAGTACGCAAAAATGTAGTTTTGATAAGGGTGGAATAGGGTATGGAAAGAAATCTATAGATTTCACTAGTCTAATTTCTAAAGCAAAAATAAGATCACCCTCTGCATGTTCTTACTGTTGTAAAATAGGACATGCTAGACATAAGTGTAGATCTTTAAAATATCAATATGATAAAAAGAGCTATATGAAATGGAGGCCTAAGAGTACTTAACAACTCATCAGTTGGGCATTATGAGATCATGATCTAAGGGAGTTCATCATAGACCGGTTTAAATTGCCTTGATGCGACTGGTCTTCCTGATGAACGCTGCTCTGTCCAAGAAAATAGGTTTTTAAAGAGGCATAGCCCTACCTACTACTGGGAGCACTCTTAGAAAGTGGCGATGATGTCGCTATGAGAGACTGAACTCTTGGAAATCTGTTTTGTATTTTTCTTTTCTAACACTGTGGACCCAAAAGAACTAAAGGGTACCAAAATCTCTTCTTGTAGGGAAATAGGAAAATTGTTCTCCCTAGCATATGGTATCTAGACAGTGGATGTTCTAGACATATGACGGGGAACAAGGAGCTACTTCAATCAGTCAAACCAAAGGAGAAAGAAACTGTAACCTTTGGGGACAACAGCAAAGGAATCATTGAAGGAATCGGCTCAATAGGTATATCTGAATCTTGCTTGATTGATGATGTACTCCTAGTGAATGGGCTTAAACATAATCTACTAAGCATAAGTCAATTGTGCGATAGAGGTTATGAAGTCAAATTCACTCTCCAACACTGTACCATATCACTCATGACTGACAAATCCATAAATTTCAAAGGTTATAGAAGTGAAAATGTATACAAGGTTTCATTAAATAATTTATCTTTATCAAATATTAAAAGCCTTGTATCTTTGAATGTTGATGACAACATTCTTTGGCATAGACGACTAGGTCATGTTGGTCCTAGTACCATAGAAAAACTTTTTAAACTTGATTTAGTTGTTGGTATGCCAAATCTCAATTTAAAATTAGATTCTATTTGTGATGCATGTCAACTTGGCAAACATACAAGGGAATCTTTTAAAAGCAAAAATTTTATATCAACTTCTATGCCCCTTGAACTTCTTCACCTAGATCTATGTGGTCCCTCGAGGAACGCTAGCCTAGGAGGGAAGTTTTATGCATTTGTCATTGTGGATGATTTCTCACGATTCACGTGGACATTGTTTTTAGCCCACAAAAATGATGCCTTTGATTATTTTAAAACTTTTGTGAAACGTGTTGAGAATGAGAAAAATCTTTCAATAAAGCAGATCCGTAGTGACCACGGAACTGAATTTCAAAATGAGAGTTTTTCAAACTTTTGTGAAGAGAAAGGCATCGGTCATAATTTTTCTTGTCCTAGGACTCCTCAACAAAACGGGGTCGATGAGAGGAAAAACAGGACACTTGTGGAGATTGCGAGGACCATGATATGTGAGCATTCTCTACCAAAATATTTTTGGGCTGAAGCAAAGAACACTGCCTGTTACATTATCAATCGCGTATCAATAAGGCCAATTCTCAAGAAAACTCCATATGAATTATGGAGAGGGAGAAAGCCTAACATTTCTTACTTTTGAGCTTTCGGTTCCAAATGCTACATACATAACAATGGTAAGGACAACCTTGGCAAATTTGATGCCAAATCCGACAAAGGGATCTCTCTCGGATATTCTACCTCAAGTAAGGCCTTTAGAGTTTTTAATAAACGCACTTTACTTGTTGACGAATCTATGCATGTTATTTTTGATGGATCTATGTCTACTATTGTTCGCACTAACATTGATGATGTAGAATTACTCGAAGAAGAGTTGGCTTCCTCAAGCCTAAATGATATAAATGTTTCCATTGAGAAAACACCATTTCCGAAGGATTGGACGCTTCACAAAGATCACCCAATGGATCTTATCATCGGAAGTCCTTCGAAGGGAGTAGCCACTCGTTCTTCTCTTAATAATATTTGTAATCATCTTGCCTTTGTTTCGCATGTTGAACCTAAATGCATAGATGATGCTTTGTTAGATGATGCATGGATAATTGCGATGCAAGATGAGTTGAATGAGTTTAAATGCAATGATGTTTGGATTCTTGTTCCTAGGCCGCATGATAGATCTATCATTGGTACTAAATGGGTGTTTAGGAATAAACTTGACGAGCATGACACTATCACTAGAAATAAAGCTAGGCTTGTTGCTAAAGGATATAGTCAAGAAGAAGGCATAGATTATGATGAAACTTATGCGCCTGTTGCTAGACTAGAATCTATTCGCATGCTACTTGCTTTTGCTTGCTCTAGAAATTTTAAGTTATTTCAAATAGATGTCAAAAGTGCCTTTCTTAATGGTGAATTGAAAGAAGAGGTTTATATTGAGCAACCTGATGGCTTTGTTGATCTTTATTTGCCTGATCATGTGTTTAGACTAAACAAAGCATTGTATGATTTGAAACAAGCTCCTCGAGCTTGGTATGATAAACTGTCTACTTTCTTGCTTTCAAATGGTTTTTCAAGAGGAAAGATCGACATTACCTTATTTACCAAGAATGTCAAAAATGATCTTTTGATTGTGCAAATTTATGTTGATGATATAATTTTTGGTTCTACTGACGAAACTCTTTGTCAAGATTTCTCCAAGCTTATGCAGGAACACTTTGAGATGAGCATGATGGGGGAACTTAACTATTTCCTCGGATTGCAAATCAAACAGTGTAAAGATGGGTTCTTTGTGAACCAAAGCAAATACATTAAGGAGATTCTAAAGAAGTTTGGGATGGAGAACACCAAATCATCATCCACACCGATGAGCACAGCAATCAGACTCGACAAGGATGAAAATGGTAAAACCGTAGATCAATCTTCCTTTCGTAGTATGATTGGCTCCTTACTTTATGCTACTGCTAGTATACCGGACATTATGTTTAGTGTTTGCTTGTGTGCACGATTTCAATCATGTTCAAAGAAATCACATTTGTTCGCCTTAAAACGCATTTTCAAATATCTTTCAAATACTCCAAATCTCGGCTTGTGGTATTCGAAAAATTCTTTCTTTGATTTAAAAGCTTATTGCGATGCCGACTTTGGTGGATATAAGGTGGACCGAAAAAGCACTAGTGGAACTTGTTTCTTTTTAGAAAACTGTTTAGTTTCTTGGTTTTCCAAAAAGCAAAACTGTGTTGCGTTATCAACGACCGAAGCCGAATATATGGCTGCCGGTAGTTGTTGTGCGCAAATTTTTTGGATGAAGCATCAATTGCTCGACTATGGCGTCTCTTTTTCAAAAATCCCTATTTTCTGTGACAACACTAGCGCCATTTGTCTTACAAAGAATCCGATTCAACATTCACGCACCAAACATATTGACATTCGTTATCATTTTATTCGTGACCACATCGAACGAAATGAAGTTGAACTTCAATATGTTGACACAACTAATCAAATTGCTGATATTTTTACAAAACCACTAGATGAAAATACTTTTATTCGTTTGCATGGTGAACTTGGCATGATTGAGTTGTAATCACTTGTAGACATAAATTAAATTTAATGTCATATTAAGGGGGAGCTTAATATTAAATTCGAGCAAATTAATTTTGGATAATACAAATCAATTGTATTTATTCAAAATTAAGAAGCTCACATTTTTTTTTGTGAATTAATTGCTTAAATGTTAAATAAAATAAATTTTAAAGAGTCGAAATCATGCTTTCTTCCTAAGGCAGATCGGAACCACCGATCCAGATCGGAACTTTCGATCTGTATCCCGCCACTTTTCAACTTGCGCGGTAAATTTTCCCTCCAAGATGCGGATCGGAACCACCGATCACGATCGGAACGTTCGATCCCCATCTGATCCGTCTTTTCAAATTACTTTTCACCGCCTTATCTTTAATTACCGCCTCAGGATCGGAATGTCCGAAGCCTGTTTGGAGCTTCCGATCGACACGTGGCCTTACCTTAGTGGACCGCACGATTGGAACGACCAATCCAGTTCGGAGCTTCCGATCGTTCCAACCCCTATAAATATCAGATCGCTCAGTCCGATTTCTTGCACCTAAATTTCTTCTCTTTTCTCTATTTCATCCGATTCCAACCTATAAAAATGCCTGTCAAACGCCGTCGCGATCAAGCGAGTTCTAGTCGCCCTATTATTATCCGTGATCCTACCCAACCAGCTGTTTCTAGGCCCATTCCTAATGATTATTTGCATCGTCATATTCATCCGGGTCGTATCTTAGATACTACCTACTTGGCCCAATCCCATCTCCTACTGTTGAACTTAATCAATGCTCAACATTGGGAATCCTTTTTTCAGCCATCTGTCCCCGACCGAATCTTTCCTCCACTGATTCACGAGTTCTATGCAAACCTTGAACTCGAATTAGGGCATGGTGATATCACCATTGCCACCATCGTTCAAGGTAGGCATATCATCTTTTTTCAGCCATCTGTCCTCCTGGTTTGATCTTCCCAGGAATGGACCCGGTGAATACTTTTCCCAAACTTGGCCACAAAATGATCCAAACTTTGATCGTAATCTCTTTCTTACTACTATTCTTGGTCGACAAGCCACTGCTGCTGACGATCGAATCCATCTCAAGAGTCTTTGTCCTGATTTCCAAATCATTCAAAAACTCATCACCACATCCATAGTTCCCTGCAGTGGAGACCTCTCCACTAGCAAATATCTGGATTTGTATATTCTTTTTCATATCATCTCCTCTCGACCTTTTAACCTTCCGCGCCTTGTTATGCAGACTATGCATCACACGACAACGACGGCTAAAAAGGTTTCCTTTCCTTTTGCCCGGTTTATTAACCGGATTTTGAGTCATTTTGATATTGATTTTGAGGGGATCCCTTCTCTTGAAATCCAGTCGAGTCATATCATCAACCATCAGTCTATTATCAGGATGGATTTATCTTGGAATCCTGTGTATTCTCGATGGGTTGATGATCCTAGTCGAGCTTTTTCTAGATTTTCTCCTATTTCTGATTTTCATCGAGACTTTTCCTCTCTTCCTCACTCTATCCAAACCAAAGGTTTTCCGACTGGTCCGCCCAACACTGATATTCCATCCTCTTCCAGTTTTGAGGCCTTTGCGTCTACCATTGGTGATCTTCCTTTCCAGGCTCCTGAGGTTCCTCCTATAACAATAAACCAATTTCCTAGCGACCGACTCTTCGAGACTCTTCATCGCATTGAGACGAGTATGCACACTCATTTTACCGAGTTGACTGCTAGGGTTGCCTCTCTGGAGACTCGATTTGATGACTTCGCTGCTCGCTATCCTCCTCCGCAGCATGATGATGACTCTTAGATTTTTATTTTATTTTTATTTGTATTTTTTTTCTCTTGCATTGTATTAAAAAAAAAATTATTATTGTAATGAAATTGTTGCGTATTTTTTAATTCTATGTTTCATTACTTTTTGCTTATCACAAAGGGGGAGAATTAATGGTTAAAATATTAATTGGGATAAAATTTGTTTATCTGATAAAATTTGTTTATTCGTTAAACTCTGTTGCTTATAAAAATTATTTATGATTATCGTATATTTTATCTCCTGTTTTTAACCAAGTTTTGTTATCATCAAAAAGGAGGAGATTGTTACGCCTTAAACGCATATAAATCTCGAATTATGAGATTAATGTTTTTAATGCATTAACAAGTCTTATTTCTCTATGTTTTGATGATTAACAAAACTAGGTTAAAATGTTACTAATATTTACATTGAGCTTATTACAGAGTTAAAATTTTCAAGATGAATTAAGACTAAATTCATACTCAAGATCAGAAACAAAATTTGAAGAAGTATACTGCTACGGGATCGGAAGCTCCGATTGGAGATCGGAACCTCCGATCATGATCAGAAGCATCTTCGGAAGCTAAGGGTAGATCGGAAGCTCCGATCATGGTTCGGAAGCTCCGATCTATTTCAGGGAGTTTTATATTGTTCGGAATGAAGAACGAAAGCTACGAAGAACAGGTTCGGAAGCTCCGATCTATGATCGGAAGGTCCGATCATTTTCTAAGGAATATTATATTGTTCGGAAGCAGATCGGAGGCAACGAAGTGAAGCAGATCGGAAGCACCGAACGTGATCGGACGTTCCGATCTTGAACGTCCGCCTGATAATCTTGTCCGGAAGACTTTTGCCCAACACCACATTTATTGTGCCGATCGGAAGCTCCGAAGTGGATCGGACGTTCCGATCCAGTACACCCGTGTGTCTCAGAATTCAAATTTCGGAACCTCCGATGCAGGGATCGGAAGTTCCGATCGATGCCAAATTTTCAGGTATAAAAGGAGGCATTCCGAGGCCATTCAACACATCCCAACATCTTCAAGTCTCTCAATCCTCTCAAGAATTATTCAAGCCATTTGTTGAGCAATTTGTAGCCCCTTTTGAGTGTTCAAAATATATTCACATATCGAGTTGTATACGGGGTTGTAAAATCGAGGGTTGTTTGTTTGTGAGTTGGTTGCTCGGTTTTGTAAACACTTGTGTGTGAAGCCAAGTGTATTTTACGAGTGTTAAGGCTATCCTTGGAGCCCTTAAGGCCAAGAGTATTGAGTTGTATCGGCGCGGTGATCGTGTCAAGTTGTAAGGCTATCCTTGGAGCCATCAAGGCCAAGACGTTCGAAGTGCTAGTGGATCCTTGGTTAATCGACTTAACCAAGAAGGAGAGACGTAGACGATTTATCGTCGAACTTCCATAAACATCTCTTATCCCTTTTACTGCTTTATTTACATTACGCATTTATTTACCGTACTTATTATTTGATTGCTTAAGTCTTCCGCTTGCGTACTTGCATAATCGCTTTAAATTGCTAAAGTTGTCAATAGAACCTAAATCCCCCCCCCCCCCCCCCCATTAGGTTCTAACAACAACAATATATCAGATTCAACCATTCTGTTTCATCACCCCTCTGATTGACATACACATGATGTCTCAAGAGATCGAGTTCTAATCAAGAGTCAAGTCTGATATGTTTTCTAAATAAACATACTTGCATAAAAGATAATCATATAATCAAATAAAGACATCAATTTCATGCGAGAAAAGAAATTAATCAGACTCGATCTACCCCGCTCATCTAACTCAGTCCAAGAACTAACTTCGCTCTAATACCACATGTTGTAGGGTCTCGGGTTTCTAATCTCATTTTTGGGGCAATTAGTATTTAAACATGATTAATGAACAAAGGATCACAACTAAAGAAATCAAATATATTTTTTTAACAAGTGGTGCGCTCGGGCGCCCTTTTTGGCCACTCGAGCGCTCCCTCTAACCCAACCCTCGGGTTGGGGTTTTTAGGGCAGCGCTCGGCTGCATTTTTCTACAGCTCGGGCCTGTCCCGGGCAGGTTCATGCCTTGTTTTCTTCAGCCCTTCCTTGGCCCTTTGATCTCTTCCAAAACATGTTCCTTTAAATCTAAAGATACACATACATATATACATCAAGTTCTAATCATGTTTACAAGCATGCATTACATCAAACTAGAAGCTTAAATTCCAATAAAAGTCCTAAACTAAATAAGATATCCAACATGTTCTTCAACTACCAAAAGCACAAGTGTTTTCTAACATGTTTGACCAAACTAAAGTACATCATTTCAGCTACAACAATACGAGTCCACGTCTAATCCTCTCTCATGAGCTATCCGCATTGACTTTGGCCAGCTCCTGCCCCATCTGTTGTCATGCACACATACAAAACAAGACAACATCCGGATATATAGCCTTTTAATTCTACAAAATCGCACTAGAACAAACTTAAAAAAGCTCACTCGAGTTTTATCCTGTCGATATCATTCATCAACCCTTCAAGCTGCAAACAAATAAAAACACAACAGATTAAAAAAAAAAGATAAGATTTGCGGCGTTGCAGATCACAACATACCTTGACAATTTGTCGCATGAAGTAATCACCATAGCGTTTTGCAGGTTTGGATTCAACTACATGAACAGTGTCTTGAAATTGAGGAATAAATAAGTTGGATAATAAATATTACCACTCATCACTTGAAGAATTAGAAACGGCTGGACCTAAAAATCATATTACAGCAGTCATATTTAAGCCGGGGACGAGAAGAAAAATTCGAGAACTCACATCATCGATGTAGAAATCCACATCATCGTTAGAAAGAACTTTCCCATCGGAATCCACGGAATGAGTCTTGTGTTTGTATGTGATTAAGATTGTCCTGCAGATAAACAAAGCAAAACTGGTTAAAAAGAATATGTAGTCTAATCTTGAGATCCATTACTATATACCTTTAATTTTTGGAATGATCCAATATAGAATTTCAAATTAGCATAAGGCAGCGTCAAAATAGGTGAATGTAGGGGCCTTCAATTGGAATAGATGCAGAATCTGACCTTAAAGTAGGTTCATCTATATCCATGTAAGTTGCAAGTTTTCCAAGGGATATCGTGGAGTACACTTTGAAGAAGGTTCGTACCCCTGACAATAGCTGTTGTTGCTTCACTTCATAAAGGAACAACTTCAATTGTAGCCTATAAGCATCCTGAGAAAATTGAAGAATGCATCACCACCAACTATCATCAAATATCTTATTCAACACCCGTCATAAAAGAGGCAAGATTCTAAACTTTAATTAAAAATAATGAAGGTGATACAAAATTAAAAAAATTTCTGAGAAGTGATAAAGTAGAGAAACTAAGATACACAGAGCATTTAACAATAAAACATTTATGGAACAAAAGAAAAATAAAAAGAATATTACAAGTGGTGCACGGGGCCACAAGAAATTTAAAGGCGATAAAAAATTGTTGATTAGGGAAAAACTGGATGTCATGCAGAATAAGTAAAAACCACTTGAGTGGAGTACATTTAAACGAAGATCCCAAACCTGGTTGTAATTAACAAGAGGATCCTCATAGCTCGGGGCAGAGGGAGTAATGAACTTTGGGCATGTATAAGAGAAGAGCTCATCATATAGGGCAAATCCTTCGTCGTTAAACCTCTGCATCCTTGACTTTTTCTCACCATACTTCTCCCGCAATTGGGAGTTCACAGTCTCTCCTCAACAAGCTTCATCTGAGGGCAAAGAGAAAGCAAAATGGCAAGCAAGGCATACATCTGCTCGCTCTTCTTCAATATCTGATCATACTGAGGAGATTTTTGGTGATATTGCTTAGTCTTGAAAATGTAAATAAGTATTTTATTGAACTCTCGAATTGCCTCCACGTATCTGTTAAACATTGAATGGGGTATGCATTAGGATGAATTGCAGAGAATTCAACCATATGATTCGAGATAATGGAACAATAGCTAGAAATAAAAAACTGAACCATGATGCAAGCAGTCAGTCAATAGGTAGAAATAAAAAAACGGAATCATGAGGCAAACAATCAATGACAAATTTATATAATGATAAGAATCTGGGGAAGCGGAAGGGGTGTTTCAAATGAGAGAAAAAAAAAACAATATGAACCTAATAGATTATTCATGCTGAACTCGAATGTTGAATGCAAGTGACAGACATATATAGAATATTAATCCTAATCTGGTACATTGTTTTTGTAACAAGATTGAAATAATGAAGAGTCCTAATGTATTAAATTACCAGTCCTGATACAAATAAAATATTTAATGAAATCTGAGAAATAAAAACTAGTGCTGCTTCAGAATTATTACTTTTTAATTTTCATAGAACCGATAACATCACAAAGTTAGATGCATAGAGGCAAATACGGATAAACTGACCTTCATAGCATAAGATTTGAAAATCCATAATGATATATAGTAGTTATGTGGCTTCCAATTACGCTGGTGTACACGCCTTGTTGACTTATGTCAATTGGAAGTATGCACTTCAGGCTGGTGTGATAATCACCAAGCAAACAGTGAACTCTAAGCATGCCTATCATACTAAAATACCCCAACACCTTCAGCACATTACTACCACCATTGTAGTCATATCCATCGGTAGCAGTGAACTGTTCAAGCCTTTTATTCTCCTGCTCCAGGATTTGAATGATCATAGACTTCTCTACGAGGGCTTGTAAATAATTGACGACACCATAAACATTCCAAGCCTAAGAGATAAAACATGAAACAACACTAAGAGATGTATTTCCTAGAATTCTAGTTGGATTTAAATAGACAACTAGAACTTGAACATGAGAGATTCATTTATATAAATTAGATTGATTAGATCCGAGTTCCTTTCAATGATTGTACCAAAAAGTCCCTATCAACAAACTGACTATTAAAAGAAAGGACTGGTCATTGGAAAGAATCAAAGAACATATTCAGTTGAAGTAGAGTACCTTTACAGGAAAACTTTCAGATACAGACACAGACACTGCCCAATTACACAATCTACTACATCAACAACCCTGATCATGTTGTCTCAGAAGTGAAATCTCTTGCTCAGTCTTGTTCTTCATCTTGGCATGATATTGACAAAACGACTGAAACTGGTACACAAACTCATCCACCATGTCCCACAACCACTGATTTGGCAATTGCATATTCACTACTCCATGCAACACAACCTGCAACCAAGGGCAAATACATACTTCCAATGTTATTTATTATGATAATAATAAGTCAAAATAAGTCAACGACCAATGAATAATCCAAGTACTGCTCTTCTTAAAGCATGTCTACATGAATTGTGTTGCATCACATGTTTTCTTCACAAGCACTCCCAAGCTCTAGGCAACAACACAATACACAGCTCAACCCGGATAACTTCATAAACGCTAAATAACCTGGCCCAGGCAGATTTTAATAATCGAACACTCGAGGTGACACTTTCCAAATTGAATCAAAGTACCATAAACAAAATAACAAGTAATTCCTGAAAAATAACAAATTCACAGCTCAAACAATCAAACCTGAAAGAGGCTACAGTAATTATCCCAGGAATCAATGCGCTGCTTGAGAATAGGCGAAAGCCTAGCATATAAATGGTGAAACCACATCTCGCGATACAGCAAGCAAAATACATGGTCATTATAAACATACGGGGCGACGGCATCAATGGAAGGCCAATGAGAATCCTTGAAAAATCGGTCGCTGATGCTCTAAATCTGAAAGGAGTTCTCATACATCTGGTGGATCTCGTAGACGTTCTTCTCCCGAATGTGGCGGTACATATGAACCACGAAAGACTTGACGAAATCGAGCACATAGTTGGGGTCGTAGCCGAGTGCGTCGGAGTCGATGGAATCGGATTGCTCGTATGACGTAGCTCCCGCCATTGCTGACATGCACCCTATCACATCTTCTTCCACTACACCATTTACTTATTTAGCAATTTTCTTTCGCAAATAGAATACTAATTGACCAGACAACAACGAAGATCCTATAGTATCTGCATTGGACCAACCACAACCTAAAGTTGCATATAACAAGCTACGGACAGTAGTGCTTCTTGTTCATAACAGCACATCCTTTGAAATACTAGGAAAAACAATCCAAATAACAATTTGGATTGCTCTTTAATACTATTTTATAATAGCGAAACACTTCAAAGTCGAGGACTAAAATATCCAATATTTAAAAAACACAAAATAAGAATACACGCATGATTGTGAATTACCAAATCACATGCACTTAAAGCTGGTGAACATTGATGCTGTCGTTCTGAAGTGATACATAACCATAATGAAAACAGGACGAGTAACCCAACACGGGGAGAAAAGGGGCGAGGGCGACGATCACCAACCGGACCTCTTGAGCTTCACTATTATTTGAATGTTGCCACGTAACATATGTGGGTTATAAATTTAAATTCAAACCGCAGGCACCACAAATATTTTGAACATACTAATAAATAATAATCTTACATCTTCTCAAGCACAGTTATTGTTCTCAACCACTTTCAAGCATGCATGTCTCATGGGAGAATTATAAGCAACAATAATACCTGCATAACAATTAATTGGGATTACAGTTCAAATAAAAAAGCACCATGATAAATACAAATCGTAAACCACTGCACTTGTGTGGTTGTTACTCCATCAAAGAAAAACCTACATTTTGATATTCTTCCATAGAACTCTATCTTACTTTGCCACATTCAGCATGTTACTTCATTGCCATTTTTCTCTCATCTTCAACACCGAAACATCAAATATATCAAAAAATGCACCTGAAGTTCATAAAAAGAAAAAAATTGTTCTACTATGTGGTACAGCACGAATCTACGCAAACTTGAGCTTCTTCGAATACAAGGCATCAACATTGTGGGACATGGTTCTAGTGGAAAGCTAATTACCTGATTGCTTATAAGTTAAATGCAAGATATTTAGATGATTTTCTTCACAATATCCAAGTTGTCTAGTTACAATCAAATCACTGCCCTCATTCAGTATTGATCTCACAAATGGCTATATTGATCAATTAATATTCTCCTTTTATCAATCACATGACATACATAATTGAGATACATAATATAACATTTGCCACTGTTCATTCAATAAAAATTAATAGGCCCGATTCAAAACTATATTCCATCACATTTAAATTTGAATGGTTGACAACAGTGTCAATGAAAAGAAATGTTATTCTCAAGCAGATGCATACACAAATGATTTGATAGAAGCATTGACAAACAGTTGGTTCACGAAGATCAGAAAGTTCACTAACCTGCAATCAAGTAAACAGACGAAGCAGCAAAAACCATAGCCGTAGGTACAAATACAACCATCCAGTAATAATCAACCGTCTGCCGATCCATCAAAACAAATGCTTCGGGTAGAAGATCCAACTCTCCCCCACCTCCACCATCTCCAGAAGCAACAGTCTGCGCGGTGAAATTAAATGACAACGGTTGTATCCTTGCGTCACGGCAGAAAGGCCACCGCAAATTATCGGGCGAAAACACGATGCTCAAGCTAATACAAGAGGAAATCAAGATAGCAAGAGAAATTAGGGTCGCTGAAATCAAAATCAACGGCTTCTGGAGCTTGTGTCACGCCTTTTCCTCCTTGCATAGGCTCTGATACTTGTGCTTCGGCATGAAAACTTGACGCAATGCATCTCCGATTATTGCCATCTCAATTGAGCATTATTCTGCATACAAATGCGGGATTTGGATTTCGCTCAAGTATGAATTTGCCTTCTATTTTTGCTTATTTCGAGAGAAAAGCTAGGGTTTGGAGAATTGTTGGAAATGGGGTTTTGAGCTGGACATACACTATGTTAGCTACAATGATGCATGATTCTTGATCGATTTGATTTTCAATGATGCATGATTCTTGATCGATTTGACTTTCAAATCTACGCAATCGTGAAGAAATCTGAAGTAACGAAAGCCCTTTGTTAGCTTCAATGATGCTTGATTCTTGATCGATTTGACTTTCAAATCTACGCAATGCCACAAACCCCATTGGGTTCTTCGCAAGACTTGTTTGCAAACACTTCCAGATCAGTATCATTGTTCCTCTTTGTACTCCGGGTTCTCTTTTAAGATGACAAATCCTTCGAGAATTGGGAATGTATCTACAAAAACCATCGCATGTGTTAGCATGTGATTCATGTAATTGAGGGTTGAACACCAGCATTAAAGCACATATCTTACCTCTCAGTTGCAAGTTCTGCCCTATCACCAGCAGATAGAAGAACAGGAGTTGAGTGGGTTTGGAAACCTGTAATGGTCTTGGGCCTACCCGCTTGACCAACAACATCGACAGCCTGGCCAACATGAACGGGTACTGACAGAGGTTTAAGATTTTCATCCATTGTCATCAGCATCCTTGGCTGCAGAAATGCATTTTTATTACAGGAAGGCCATATTCACATAACAAATATAATGGGAACGAGAATAACAAAACAATAGACGGAGTAACGTCACACCTGCATGGCCAGAACAAGGAAGTAAAGAACATAGTGATATTTCCCCAAGATGAGAGCTTTCATGTCAAGACATGCATGCAGCATAGTCACCAGTCCCGCCAGTGCAGTTCTGGAAGGAGGAAAAAGATGAGTGTGGATGTATGGATTCCGTGAAATATGATCCAGTCAATGCTAAGCAAAATTCTTCAATAATATCGTCGTGCTTATATTAAAATGAAATATAAATGACCATAAAATTTACGATGTTACGCTTGGATTAATGGATTTAATTTGGGGAAGTGATTTGATTTGAGGAAGGATTTGAGAAATAGATTTCAAATGATCCTCGTCTTGCATTTATTTGAAATCCACCACTGTTAAACAATTTGATATAGTGTGGATTTGATATTTACTTTAGAAAATAAATCACCGTTTATCAGATTTTTGCCATTTAAATAATCATCAGACATAACAATTATATTGCATATGATCGAGGAGAATATAATTAGTTATCAAGTGATGTAAAGAGCAGAACATAAATAATGAACCGGCAGCGGGAAATTGAAAGAAAGCAATCCAGGAAAGCTCTATTAAACTTAAATTAGCACATTATTTAACTAATTAAAAAATGAAAAGCTAAAACTCATGTCACTGCTAATGCCAATAACGAACAAAACATTGTTATTTTGCACTCTGAGTAAATGTTCCCCCTAGTTCCACATATATGAGATTGACTTCAATAGTAGTATTTCATTCAAAATCAAGAGATAGAAACAATGACACATCACAACATCAAACAACACAATAAAAGTAAAAGTGACATGGAAATGGCGTAATGCACGCACAAAAACAAGTTGCACTTCTCTGCATTCAAATAAACAGAGGATGACCATCATTACACGAGTTGCATTACACGCTATCTCACCTGCGCCATATAAAAGTAAAAAGAAAAAAAAAATCAAAGCATGGTGTTAAGGACTCAAATACAGCTATGAGCTTTGGTCTTTAATATTTTGAGCCCAAACCTAATCACAAAGCCTAGGAAGAATGTTAGAATTAAATAAATACATGAAGAAAATAATAGTGGTATTCATTCGGTTATTTCAGTATCAAGACTAGCTTAGGCTAGGGAAACTAGCATTTAGCTAGAGTAAGCTTGTAATACCAATGTAAACACACCAATGTTCAACACAATCGCAAAAAGGGTGCCAAATAAATAATCACTAAATTGCAAAGAGTGTATAATCTTTTCACCGTAGAAAATTGGCACAAAAATATTGAAACTTGACAACCCATTAAAACACCTATTACACCTCGAATTATATGTAATTGGGTTTGCCAATCTGCAAACACACTAATTTTCAACAAAATCGTAAAAAGGGTGCCAAATAAATAATCACTAAACTGAAAAGAGTGCATAATCTTTCACCATAGAAAATTAACACAAAAAGATTGAAACTTGACGTCACATTAAAACACCTAGAATTATATGTATTCGGGTTTGCCAATCCGCAAATCTGTGAACGCATCGATTTTCAACACAATCCGGAAAAAAAATGTAAAATTGTATATTCTTTCTCATCAGAAAAATTGGCACAAAAAGATGGAAACTTTGGCAATCGAAAGAAGAAAACTAATCGGCGATTATAACTACCTTCGACTTTCTTTCAAAGCCATCATCTGCAATACTCGATTTTAGGGGCATGGCGAAATTGCGGTGCTTATACAACAACTCTGAGAATCTTTAAGGTTGTTGGATAGATGAATCGATATATACATATACAGATGATAAATATGTCAATATTCAAGCAGAGAGTCGCAGATCTCAAAACTTCTTTTATGTGGATGTGGATTATTATTCGTTTTTAAAATAAAAAGTATATTGATAATAAATTACTTCCCGATCCTTGATAATTTGGTAATTACGTCAAAAACTCAATTTTATTTTTTAAATCTAATTATTATTATTCATTTTTTTAAAAAAATTTATAACTAAAAAAAATCTAATTATTAGTATTAAATAAATTTAGATACACATTATTATTTTTAACATTATTTTATTTTATTGATTAATTTCTTAAAATAAATAATTTAAAAATATATAATTATAAATAAAGTTTCATATTTTTTTTATTAAATTTAAATCTTAAAATATTAACCAGCACAAACACATATCTCAATAAATAAATTATATACTCAAACACATATTGATATGTTTTTGGTTCTGTTTGATTTGAGTGGTAAAATAAATAATACATATAACATTAATATAATATAATAAAAAAATAAATAAGAAATGGTAATCAATATAGTATTTGATTTGATTGACAGCTTATAGTTTATTTGATTTGAATGATTAAATTTTATTTAAAAATATGAAATTACCATTTTGTCATTTTTAATAATAAATAAAATATAGATAATATTAGCTATAAATGGTAATATAGTAATTTAAATTCATGATTTTGATTGATATAAGATAAATTATTAATTATTTGATTGATTTAAAATAAATAATTAATAGATGGATAAATAATAAGACGTGAAAAAACGTCAAATTGAATACAATATGTTATACATACATTAATAATATAGGCTACCAAACAGAGCATTTATGTTATAATTCAATAAATAAATCATAGACTAAAAAATATTTTTATAAATTGATAAGTTGTTGAAGTCTGAACATATTGGCCCCGTTTGGATTTGGTAGACATTTTTTAAAAAAGCACTTTTTTAAGCTATAATTTTTTGCTTTTGAAAAAGCTCTAATTTTGACTTAAAAAGTGCTTATTTAAGCACTTTTCTGATCAACCAAACACTTTATTAAATGAAAAGCACTTAAAAAAGTGCTTATTTGGTCTGGCTTTTGAAACCAAACGGGGCCATTATCAGCATATGGTTAAAGCAATCGTACTTCACCATTTTATTTTTAGAATCTGGTATTTATCTCTTAAAAGTTCGAAACATATTTAATATGAAATTTTTAGATATGATGAAAAAAAAAAACAAATCTATTTTTATTTTTTTTCCTAAAAAATTTAAAATATATAACTATAAATAAAAATTATCCATCCATTTGAAATTCATTAACCATTGGATAAGCTGAAGTCGAAGATTTCCCCAAGTAATTTTTCGGCAGATGATTGTTGGTTTTATTGTGTTGACATTACGTGTTGAAAATATTTGAAGACTATTTTGTGTTAGAGTGGTTTCTTGTTGCGTTAAGTTCGGCATACGAGATTAACACCCTATTAGTTTACTGTTTTTTGTGTTTTAAAGTGTTATATATTTTCTCATCTTGTTAAAAAAATTAGTTTTTCATAAAAAATCATTAGTATTATTTTTTGTAAACTGAATATTTGTCTAGTGATTATTTGGTCATGATGCACTTGTGCAAAATTATATTTGAGCATTTCTTTATTTTAGTCTTTATTCACGTTTTTTACAATTCCGCTGCATGATGTCTTAAGTGTTCCCAACACCAAAGACAATACCTACAAATTATTAGTTTTATTCCTGTTGAGACGATAAACTCTTTCAAAATTTTTAAATTTTTTTATATTTTAAGTTTGTGTTAATTTATTAATAGTCATGTGACTCAATAAAAACAGCTCAAATTATAAAATAAAATGGGCTAAAAAGGTTTTCTTCCGTTCACATTTGTTATTTGTAAACGTGGGGAGTAAAATAATGTTTTTTCTTTAGGAAAAAAGGGGATGAATGAGCCAATTTGACCGTTTGGTTTCGTTTTCTTTCTTTCTTTCTTTTTTTTTTTTGGGTTATTAATTGAATATGACTAATAACTAGCTCAATTAGGTACATTATTAGCCTTATTCTTTTTTTCTTTTGTTTTTTTTAAAAAAAAATTGTTTTTGATTTATATAATAGTTTATAGTTTATCGATCAAAACATGATGATAACAATGTTAACATATAAACAATAATTAGTGCTTATCCGATTATTTGGTAGATATAAAAATTAAAATTATTGTTTTATCTATAATAAATAATTAAAATAATTATTTTTATGTCAATATATAATTAATTTATTTCAATTTTTCAGTTCATTATTATAATGATACATAATAAATCAATTGAATTTTCAAACAGATTGTACTTGTCATAACTAGGACCAAATAATCAGACACAAAGTTCATATGGGATAATTTCTATGTGCAGTCAGAAACAACAATAGGACCAAATGATCAGACACAAAGTTCATATGGGATAATGTCAGAAACAGTAACAGCTAGGAGAACAAACTCAAATGTGCAGTCATTATTTAAGCACTTCCAATTAGGCAGAAGCCTAATTAAATTGGTCCGATCATCCATATAAGTTGAAAAATGACAATAACATCAACAGCAGCGTAGTGGATCTGAGTGTCTCCCAACATCTTTTTCCCCAAATCTTTCAGTACGGCCGCAGGGATGCATAATGATATCCCAAAATCTGAGAAGCTAATTTTTGAAGTGACCATCTGTTGGCAGATGGATTGTTGCGGGCTTCAACAGTCAACTGACGAATGTCCTCTCCCTGTTCAGCAAAAGAAAATCCAAACTTATCGGTTAGAACCGATGTGATTTCTTCAACAGAAAGAGCAACAACCGGATGTAGATCAAATAGATTGAGAAGTTATGGTGGAATCACTCCAGCATGGCGAATCTGAAAAATAAGGCACATTAGCCTTCCGTTGTTCTGACGAGAACAAAACTGAAGAAGACACCAGGGACTACTGTTGGATCTCGGATCTCTATCGTGCCCAAAACGCAGTAGAAGTTTAAATTTAATTTTGACGTTCAAAATTTTCTTGGACATTCGTATGGTTTAATTAAATGTACGTAGAGAGTTAAGAGATTTATACCTATCAATCTTAAAAGATTGACGATGGCTCCAACTATTTCGAAAATAGCTCTTAATGTAAATCCCTACGAACAATCAACTGGATTTTTCCTCCTTTCTTCAAATCAGGTCCACGACCGGATTTCCTGTTCCTCTTCTAATTCGCACTTAAAAGAAGAAGAAATTTAACGAAGAGAAAAGGAAGAGTATGACTGGCCGAAAAGAGTAGAACCAGAGAGGAGAGAGCTTCGAACAAAAGAGAATTACAGAGAAGAAACCATTTCTCCTCTTCTTAAATGCCTCAACCCCAATCAATTGAAATATTGATTGGGGTGAGTAAATGAGTTGTCGGGAGACAACTCATTTATTTCCTTTTTTTTTAATTATAATAATATAATATATTATTATAAACATAAGGTCTCATGTCCATAAATATATATATATATATATCCGTATATATATATCGTATATATATATATATCGTATATATATATATATATATATCTATATATATATGCATTTATATATATATTGAGTGAGTCCTTAAAAATCCGAGTCCAACTCGGAAAAATTAATTAAACTCTTTTAATTAATTTTGCTCTCAAAATTTCTATAAGCCTTTATAAACCATTTATAAAGCTTATCTATCGATCCAGTCAAATTTGTTTAACATAAATTCAACTCTTTGAATTTATTATCTCAACGGGAACAGGAAAACCAGTACTTATGTAATCCTCAATGGTTCAGGAATACAACTAGCTGTGGGTCCAGGCTTACCCTTATTAGCCTCATTCTATGCATCAACTCCTTGATCATAAAATGTCAGAACTCATTTCTGATTTAACCCATCGAATCATTGTAAGAGCGTTAAGTAGCACCGCCCCATGATTTCCTAGGTATCACTGATAGTGCCTGCAAGAACCAATCGATTATGGTTAACGTACAGTACAGTCCCTTCATCTCATATATCTCGATCGAAACTGCAACCATTGGTTCATCGAGGGTTGCATGTGAATTTCGATAACAATGTGATGTCTTTGAGAATACATAGTGGCATCGCATGTGTAACTTGGTAAACACTTTACTCTACTACACATCTTACATTCTGGCCAGAGATTCCATGCACTATTATCTCATTTTATCACATAGGATATCCACACCCATAGGTGAGCGGTGAATCCCCGACTACAATGCACTGGCTCCTACATGTGTCGCAACTGTACCCAACCTCGCCACCTGATGACCCTCATGGAGTCGGTAAACGAGTCAAAGTAAAGTCCTAGCATGTAGAGCCTCAGTGTTGTTCCGGGTCGTAAGGACTAATGGTGTACAACCATAACCACGGACTTATCCACTCAATGAACGATAACCACTTGGAAAGTCCGACGGAGGATAGTTCTGTGAACTCATCGTATGAGCACCAATCTGTATGATTGAACATCTCTATGTCCATACCAATGAAACGTGGTACACATCATCACAGATTCTAGTCTCGAGCTCGAGCGATCCTTATCCTTATTTTGGACGGCCCAATCGACTAGGAACTTGATTTAGAATATACAGTAATTAATAATATGTGTTTCATGATTGTCATCATATGTACAACCTCGTATCTTACTATAGTATATTCAAGGTCTTTATCTATGCAACTTGCATGAGTATACAGATAAAAAAAATGTCAGATAAAAGATTAATTATATTAAAATAAAAATTGTTATTACACTTGAGTCAATAAAATCCCTGACCAACATTTGGCTTGCAGGGCATCTACTCTAACAATCTCCCACTTGCCCTAAAGCCAACTGCTCATTAGTTTTAATCTCATTGTTTCGCGATGCTTCTCAAACAATGGTCCTGGCAAGGGCTTTGTTAGTGGATCAGCAACATTATCTGTAGAGGCAACTCTCTCGATTGATATGCCTCCTCTTCCCACAATCTCCCGAATGATGTGGAATTTTCTCAGTATGTGTTTGGATCGCTGATGAGACCTTGGTTCCTTTGCCTGAGCAATGGCACCAGTGTTGTCACAGTACACCGGGACTGGATCAACTCCATTTGGAATAACGCCCAAATCTTGGACAAAATTCTTCATCCAAACTGCCTCTTTGGCTGCAGCAGATGCTGCTATGTATTCGGCCTCAGTGGTGGAATCCGCAACTATGTCTTGCTTGGAACTCTTCCAAGAGACAGCAGCACCATTAAGCATGAATACAAAACCAAAAGTAGATTTCGAATCATTCACGTCACATTGGAAGCTAGAATTAGTATAGTCTTCCAATTTTAATTCTCCACCCCCATAAACCATGAACAAATTCTTAGTCTTTCTCAAGTACTTAAGAATATCTTTCATGGCTTTCCAATGCAATGGACCAGGGTTAGCCTGATATCTGCTTTCAACACTCAAAGCATATGCTATATCAGGACACGTTGATATCATACCATACATGATACTACCAATTGCTGATGCATAGGGAACACGTGTCATCATCTCTATCTCTTCATCAGTCTTAGGGCACATTGATTTAGATAGAGTAACACCATGACACATTGGTAAGTATCCTCTCTTGGACTCTTCCATAGAGAATTTTTTAAGTATGGTATCAATATACGTGACTTGGGTGAGCCCCAACATCCTTTTCGATCTATCTCTATAGATTTGTATTCCCAATATATAGGATGCTTCACCCATGTCTTTCATGGAGAATTTACTTACTAACCATACTTTAATTGATTGCAATAATCCTATATCATTCCCAATGAGGAGGATATAATCAACATAAAGTACTAGGAATGTCACTGCATTCCCACTAACTTTCTTGTACACACATGTTTCCTCAGGATTTTTAACAAAATCAAACTCTTTGATAGTGTTATCAAATCTGAGATTCCAACTCCTAGATGCCTGCTTGAGACCGTAGATCGATCTCTGAAGTTTGCATACCTTATGCTCACTTCCCACTGATGTGAAACCCTCAGGTTGAGACATATAGATTTCTTCTTTAATGTCTCCATTGAGGAATGCTGTTTTCACATCCATCTGCCATATTTCATAGTCATACCATCCATCTATGGCTAGCAATATTCTAATTGACTTGAACATAGCAACTGGTGAAAAAGTTTCCTCATAGTCAACTCCTTGTCTTTGAGTATAACCTTTTTCCACTAGTCTTGCTTTGAAGGTCAATACCTTCCCATCCGCCCCAAGTTTTCTCTTGTAAATCCATTTGCATCCGATGGGAACAATTCCCTCAGGTGGATCTACTAAAGTCCATACTTGGTTCGAATACATGGAGTCCATTTTGGACTGCATAGCTTCAAGCCATTTAGATGATTCAGCATCAGATATTACTTCTTTGAAGTTTCGTGGATCACATCCATCACTAGGCTCATAATGGCCTTGTTCATGAAGAAGCGTATATCTTGCAGGCGGTCTGATTATTCTTTCAGACCTTCTAGGTATGTGTGACTCAACTACTGGCTGTTGGAGATTGGGTTCAAATTCTACAGTCGTGGTCGTATCTCAAATTTCCTCGAGTTCTATCATTTTGCCTTTTCTATATAATAGAAACTCCTTCTCCAAGAAGGTGGCATTTCTAGAAACAAACACATTTGTTTCTTTTGGATGATAGAAATAATATCTAACAGAGTTCTTTGGATATTCCACGAAGTAGCACAAAATGGATCTACTATCCAATTTGTCTCCCACTGTCTGCTTCACGTAAGCAGGACATCCCCATATTCTCAGATAAGAATATTTGGGAACCTTTCCCATCCATATCTCATATGGTGTTTTATCCACTGCCTTTGTATGGACATTATTCAACAACATTGCCGTAGTTTCAAGCGCAAATCCCCAAAATGATCTAGGAAATTCAGTGAATCCCATCATAGATCGAACCATGTCCATCAAAGTTCGATTTCGACGTTCAGAAACACCATTCAATTGTGGTGTTCCTGGTGGAGTTCACTGTGAGAGAATCCCATTCTCTTTAAGATAGTCCAAAAATTCAATACTCAAGTATTCTCCACCTCGATCAGATCGGAGTGTTTTAATACTTTTATCCAATTGTTTCTCTACTTCACTTCTGAATTCTTTGAACTTTTCAAATGCTTCAGACTTGTATTTCATCAAATACACATACCCATACCTCGAAAAATCATCAGTAAAGGTAATGAAGTAGGACTGTCCATATTTAGTGCTAACATTTAGCGGGCCATATATGTCTGTGTGGATCAAATCCAAAAGACCATGTGCACGTTCTACATTCCCATTAAAGGGAGTCTTGGTCATTTTTCCTTTCAGAAAAGATTCTCAAGTAGGTAGAGAGTTTATATCTGACATGTCGAACATGCTCTCTCCCACTAACTTGTGCATCCTTCTTTGAGAAATATGACGTAGTCTAGCATGCCATATATGTGCAGGGTTTTGACTATCTTGTCTTCTTTTGTTTGTTGCTATTGTTTGGACATTGTTTAATGGAATATCTTTTAATTTTAAGTTATAAAGATCGTTTTGTAATTTACCAGTTCCAATCAAACATTCATTCTTATATATAGTGCAAACACCTTTTGCAAAAATACAAGAATAACCATCTCTATCAAGCATAGAAATAGAAATAATGTTTTTAACCAAATCAGGAACATACAAAACATCTCTCAAAAGCAACTTAAAATCATTGTTTAATATTAAAATAATATCTCCTTTGGCCTTGGCAGCAATCCTTGCTCCATTTCCAAGTCTTAGAAAGGTCTCACCTTCTCTAAGTTTCTTGCTTCTTGTCATCACCTGCAAATCATTGCATAGATGAGAACCACATCCGGTATCCAATACCCAAGAAGAAGAATTCATTGAGATATTAATTTCAATATAAAACATATCATGGCCAGAACGCTTCTGGGAAAGATATTCAGTGCAATTACGCCTCCAATGTCCAGCCTTGTTGCAGTGGAAACAGACTTGTTCTGATTTATTTGGCCTTTTGGGCCCTTGAGCAGGTTTCTTGTATGGCTTCTTATTAGGCTTGTTCTTAACTGCAGGGGCAGAACGCTTCTTTCCCTTGTTTTGGGCTCCCTTTTTTGTCCTAGACGACGAGCCCAAAAGCAGAAAAGGCTTTTCTTTCTTGATTGTGGCCTCATAATTAACAAGCATATTGATCAACTCTTCAAGGGTGGCCTCTATCTTGTTCATATTAAAATTAACCACAAATCCGTCGAACGAGGAAGGTAAAGACAACAAGAGAATATCAGTCGAGAGCTCATGAGGCATAACCATATCGAGTCCCACAAATTTCTCAACTAACCCAATCATCCTAACACCATGCTCATGGACCGAAGCCCCTTCTCGCAAGCGTGTAGTCATGAGTTCTTTCACAGTTGCGTGTCTTTCTGATCGAGTTTGAACACCGTATATGTAGTAGCCCGGTTCCATTTTACAAGATTAAGTGATTTTTAAACATGTTAGAAAATGACATATAATTTTAAAAGTGTCAAAACATGTTTAAGGAGTCCTTATTTGGTTAAAGTAAGTGGAAAATCAAATCCGGAACGTCCGAAAATGGTGGGGTAGGTCCCGGAGGACCAAAACCAGTTCGAAAGCATGAGAAACAGTTCGGAGCTTTCGGGCAGATCGGAGCTTCCGATCCGAGATAGTAGCTTCCGATCTCAACCAAAAATAGGTGTCAAGGATATTGAAACACTTGGCCAAATGCAGGAGATCGGAGCTTCCGATCCTGAGATCGGAGCTTCCGATCTCGGCCGTCCAAAACGTGGCAATCATGCACCGATCGGAGCTTCCGATCAGGAGATCGGAGCTTCCGATCGATTCCTATAAATAGGGGTCCGAATCCCTCATTTTTAAGTGCAATTTTCCCTCTCCTCTCCCGGTAATCGCTCTATTTAAGGGCTTCGGGACTCTTTCTTTAAGAGTTGGAGTAGTAAATAGTATATTTTATAACGGATAGTGTCCGCAGTAGCAGCCAGGATGCGGAGCTCTGGCGAGGCGTCTAGGAGTCGTAGCTAGGCTATGCCCAGGCTCTGGGACATGCATCATCAGCGGGCTGACGATGGACGAAGGTATGGCTTTGGTTCCCTATAGTAAATAGGGAGTAGGCTATAGTTTAATTAAGGCTTTTAGAGCCTAGTAGGTGATGTTTGGCATGCTAGGTAATGCATGGTTATTTATGTTGTAGTGCTGCATGGTAGGCTTGGACCTAGAGGGGGAGCTTCTAGGATCTGCCTTAGTAAGGTACGAAAGTATTATTTGAGATATCCAGATTGAGTATGCATGTATTATGTGTTTGCATGGATTATGTGATTGCATGTTTTATATGCCTTTATATACAGCATGTCATGACTGTATGTTGCATACATGAGCATATTGAGTTTTTACCTTAGAGGTATCCTATAGTAGGGCACTCACCCTACGAGTTTGTGGATGGTTGGATACGTAAGTCTTGTGTCATGTAACCTTTATGGTTGTGAAAGAGTGGGTGCTCGGTGAGCCAACTTGTGGGTAAAGGCTTTGATGAATCTTTGTATAAACAATCTTTTGTTTAATATAATTTACACTTTTATAAAGGCGTTTACTTTATCTTTTATCATATTATTATGTTGTGACATACTATAAGATGTTTAGATGAAGACCTTGAATATACTATAGTGTATGTAGGATGTGGTGGCACATGGGGATGGCTATCATGAAACACATCTTATAGTCATTGTATATTCTAAACAGTTCCTAGTCGATTGAGCCGTCCGTTAATAAGGATAAGGATCGCTCGAGATTGAGACTAGCATTTGCGATGCCGAGTACCACGTTTCATTGGTATGGAACATAGAGATGTTCAAAGCATGCAAATGGATATTCATACGATGAATGATCGAACTACCCTATCCGGACTTTCCAAGTGGTTATCACTTATCGAGTGGATAAAGTCCGCGGTTTTGGTTGTACACCATTAGTCCTTACTACTTGAAACATCATTGAGACTCTATATGCTAGTACTGTACTTTGACTCGTTTACCGACTTTATTGGGGTCATCAGGTGTCGGGATTGGGTACAGTTACGACACATATAGGAGTCGATGCTTTGTTGTCAAGGATTCACCACATACTTGCGAGTGTGGATATCCTATGCAATCTGAGGAGATATTAGTGTGACGAATCTCTGGCCAGAGTACATGATGTGTTTTAAGAAATGGTTTCTTAGTAACACATGCGATGTCACTATTTGATCTTCAAGATGCATTGCATAGTTATCGAATCTCGAACGACTCTCGATTTACCAATGGTTGTTGATTCGATCGGGATATATGGATGAAGGAACCGTACTGTACGCTAACCAAAATCTATTGGTTCTTGCAGGCACTATCAGTGATACCTAGGGAATCATGGGGCGATGTTGCTAGGCGCTCTTATCATGATTCGATGGGCAAGTCGGAAATTGTTGTTCCGAGTCACAAGGAGTTGTGAGCCCACGGCTAGCTGTATCCCTGAACCATTGAGGGTCACACAGAGTAATGGATTTTTAATCCCCGTTGAGATAGTTAAATTTAAAGAGTTAAATTTAATTAATAAAGAAGTGGGACTTCTTATATCAGAGTAGAGGAGTAAGATTTCCTAAAATGACATAGTGATGGGCATTTTTGGAAATCACTGAATTCGGATTCAGAAAATTTATCTTGACTTTAAAAGATGCAGAAATGGTTTCTGTGCACATTGGTGAAATTGGTTTATCAATCTGAGTCACGATGAATTTTATATTAATTTCTGAACATACGGACTTTGCTTGTCAGGCTTGAACTTATGACTAATGGGCCCTAAGCTGTTAGCAGCCCACATTATAAATAAGTTATTGCAGTACAGAAATTACACAACAGAGGTCACAAAATATTTTCGAAAACCCTGGTTTTTCTTTAAGTGGCCGCCGCCCCCTCTCCCTCTCTGCTCGAGAAATTCCAGCTGGTGAATTTTGAATTTGCAGTCTGGTTTAACGGATCAAATTCGTTAATTCTCTTCGTAGAAACTTCTGATAGATTTTCTAGTGCAATCTATCAGAGGGATTAAATTTCCGTTCGTGGACCTGATTGAAGAATTGTTCGTCCATCAGTTCCTGGGATATAGAACAAGAGCAGAGTAATCTGTTGGTGTCCATAATCTCGATTCGAGATTGGAGGTAAAAATTTAATTGTTATTTAATTTTTACACGCACAATTTAATCGTAAAGTTTTGATACCCATTATGGAATCATTCCATATAAAATTTTTAAACTTCCGCTGCACCGGGTATCAATCCTGATTGATCTGATCACCGTTCTCCAACAGGTTGGACACATGTACTAGTATCAGGTCACCATTATCCACCGGGTATATGAGCCACCTCCTGATGCGACGGCGCAGCGTGCTATATACCCTGGGCCCGGTCTATGAGCTTGTTTCTTGACCTGAGAGTCTTGGTACCCAGTTTACTTGCATACATGCACACATAACACCGTATACTCATACTCTCGTACTAAGCATGTTAGGCTCACTTCCGGTTATTTTTTTTTGGCTGGATGCCCTATTCCATGGGGCAGATGCAGGTAGTTCTCCCGGAGACAGGGAGGTTAGGTGGTGACCAAGGCTGGATAGCGGGGTTGACAACTAGGTTTTGCTTACTGGTATTTGACTTACTTTAATTCCGCAGTTACTCTGACTTAAGATTATTTTATTAATTAATTGCATGCTTAAGTTCTGATTAGTAGGTGATCACGGTGCGAATCACTACAGTATAACTCTTTCCTCCCACTATTTTTATATTTTCACCATCCTCTGATAAAAACGGGAAATCTTATTTCCTTAGTGAGCACGTAGAGTCCAATCTAGACAACTATGATCCCGAATAATATCAGTCAATCATAATTTCTAAAAGGTAGAGCCCAATTGCATCCCCATGCAACCTCTACATGTTTCGTCTCACTCTTGATAAGGACCCAATTATATGACGTCGTTTATCTTCGAGTGTCAAGCTGACCCATTAATGTTGAATCGTAGTGGACAGTCGTCATGAGTTCCCTCAATAATATGAGCCGAAGTCATGAGAGTTCCACCCAATTCACATCACCTATGTCAGTGGAAGTCACAGCTTTCCTGCGTCCAGGTCTCCCCAATAATATGAGTCAGACACTGACCGCGGGTAGCGTTCATCACGCAACCACCGTTGATGGAAGACAAGAATAAATTAAACTCTTTTAATTTTTACTTTTATGGCTTGATATAAATTTTGAATCATATTCAAAATGAGGGATTTTAATTTTGAAATTGTCTCATCATTTTATTTAAAATCGTGTGCCATGATTTTGTATGTTTGCCGGATTCATGCAACTATATTATCGAATAATATACATACATGCATATTACTATATATCGCATATATCATAATATGACAATTAAATAAGGATGATCGATTGCCAATACTATTTGATCCATGCGAGCCAAGCATGGATCAAGGTCCAAATCCTAGGTAAATGCAGGGATGCAAATGCAACTTATTACATAAGCTTCCAATATTTTATATGTCGTCATCTTGATCATCGGGCTCACCATCTTCCAATCTTGATCTCCCACTATTACAAATATTTACATTTGAATAGCCATGGCACATAAGGGATACATATCAAGGGGTGAGAATGAGCCATAAACCAGGCTCACTTTAATTTTATCAAATAAAATTATACAAGTTGAGACATGAAAAATATCCTAACATACACCTAGCACATTGGTCATGGCTCTCGATCATCCTTCATGCATATAATATCACATATTATATAACTCATCAATTTCATGTATCTTGTAATTTTATCACTAACCGTCACAATTATTAAATGAATTAACAAATTAAATAAACTCATTTATTTAATTTCTAATTAATTCAATAATAATTGATTTTCTTGTAAAACCCTTTTACTATAAATAATTAAAATCACATTCTAATTATTTATTTCATAAAAAAATATTTTATAAAATCGCATCGGATCCGAAACTCTTTTTGAAAAATATGTATATGTGTAAGGCTGCCCGAAACATTTTCAGACTCACCCCTACACCTACTGACCGAACACTGCCCGAATAATTTGGACAGTCAGCAATTGGGCAATTGCCCAATTGCTGTTTCGGCCTATTATTATATTATATATATATATAATAACAATAATGCATATATATATATATCTATATATGTATATATATCGTAATATATATATACATATATCTATACATATATATGAATTATAATATATATCTATATACGTACATATATATATATACCGTAATATATATATACATACATATATCTATATATTTTATAATATATATCTATATACGTACATATATATATATATATCGTAATATATATATACATACATATATCTATATATATATATATATTTTAAATTCTATAAAATTAAATTTTATGGTGAAGCGATTTTGTAATATTTTCTTATGCGGTTAGAAATTAAAATTACTCAACATGAAATAAACCATACGATATAGAGAACCTGGCTCTGATACCACTGTTGGATCTCGGATCTCTATCGTGCCCAAAACTTAGCGGAAGTTTAAATTTAATTTTGACGTTCAAAATTTTCTTGGACACTCGTATGGTTTAATTAAATGTACATAAGCAGTTAAGAGATTTATACCTATCAATCTTAAAAGATTGACGATGGCTCCAACTATTTCGAAAATAGCTCTTGTTGTAAATTCCTACGAACAATCAACTGGATTTTTCCTCCTTTCTTCAAATCAGGTCCACGACCGGATTTCCTGTTCCTCTTCTAATTCGCACTTAAAAGAAGAATAAATTTAACGAAGAGAAAAAGAAGAATATGACTGGCCGAAGAGAGCAGAACCAGAGAGGAGAGAGCTTCGAACAGAAGAGCATTACAGAGAAGAAACCATTTCTCCTCTTCTTAAATGCCTCAACCCCAATCAATTGAAATATTGATTGGGGTGAGTAAATGAGTTGTCAGGAGACAACTCATTTATTTCCTTTTTTTTTTTAAATTATAATAATATAATATATTATTATAAACATAAGGTCCCACGTCCATAAATATATATATATATATATATATATATATATATATATATATATCCGTATATATATATCGTATATATCTATATATATCTATATATATGCATTTATATATATATTGAGTGAGTCCTTAAAAATCTGAGTCCAACTCGAAAAAATTAATTAAATCCTTTTAATTAATTTTGCTCTCAAAATTTCTATAAGCCTTTATAAACCATTTATAAAGCTTATCTATCGATCCAGTCAAATTTGTTTAACATAAATTCAACTCTTTGAATTTATTATCTCAACGAAAACAGGAAAACCAGTACTTGTGTAACCCTCAATGGTTCAGGGATACAACTAGCTGTGGGTCCAGGCTTACCCTTATTAGCCTCATTCTATGCATCAACTCCTTGATCATAAAATGCCAGAACTCATTTCTGATTTAACCCATCGAATCATGGTAAGAGCATTAAGTAGCACCGCCCCATGATTCCCTAGGTATCACTGATAGTGCCTGCAAGAACCAGTCGATTATGGTTAACGTACAGTACAGTCCCTTCATCTCATATATCCCGATCAAAACTGCAACCATTGGTTCATCGAGGGTTGCATGTGAATTTCGATAACGATGTGATGTCTTTGAGAATACATAGTGGCATCGCATGTGTAACTTGGTAAACACTTTACTCTACTACACATCTTACATTCTGGCCAGAGATTCCATGCACTATTATCTCATTTTATCACATAGGATATCCACATCCATAGGTGAGCGGTGAATCCCCGACTACAATGCACTGGCTCCTACATGTGTTGCAACTGTACCCAACCTCGCCACCTGATGACCCTCATGGAGTCGGTAAACGAGTCAAAGTAAAGTCCTAGCATGTAGAGCCTCGGTGTTGTTTCGGGTCGTAAGGACTAATGGTGTACAACCATAACCACGAACTTATCCACTCGATGAAGGATAACTACTTGGGAAGTCCGAGGGAGGGTAGTTCAGTGAACTCATCGTATGAGCACCAATCTGTATGATTGAACATCTCTATGTCCATACCAATGAAACGTGGTACACATCATCACAGATTCTAGTCTCGAGCTCGAGCTCGAGCGATCCTTATCCTTATTTTGGACGGCCCAATCGACTAGGAACTTGATTTAGAATATACAGTAATTAATAATATGTGTTCATGATTGTCATCATATGTACAACCTCATATCTTACTATAGTTTATTCAAGGTCTTTATCTATGCAACTTGCATGGGTATACAGATAAAGAAAATGCCAGATAAAAGATTAATTATATTAAAATAAAGATTGTTATTACACTTGAGTCAATAAAATCCCTGACTAACATTTGGCTTGCAGGATATCTACTCTAACAACTACGACTGGGACGACCACGTCTACCGTGACGGACTAGGTTTTTCTTAAGAGCCACGACAATGGGAGATCCGTCGGCAACGTTATCTTGAAGAATTTTAACTTGCAAAGATTATTCTTCATTTTGTTTGGGTTTACTTTCTAATTTATTTTCGATTGCATATTATATTATATATCATCATCCTTCTTTTTTTTTAAAAAAAATCTTAATTAATGTGAGTTCACTTATTAATGGTAATGAATCAATCACAATCATAAATCAATTATTGAAGGATCGATGAAAAAATAGCATCACAATCTCCAGGTTTATATATATATCTCTCATGAATTTGGATTGGTCGGCTAATTGGACTTGAACTCAATTATTTGTTACACAATATTTATTTTAGTAAATTTTTTACACTCGTATGTATGAAAACACAATTTTGATATAATTTCTATCTACCGTGTCCATTATTAAGGTTACACCCACTTACTTTTATATATATATATATATATATATATATTTTGATGATCCATACATCAAGAGAATTACTCTCGATTCATTTTTATATAAAACGTTTGTGTAACGTCTCGAAATTCAAGTGACCGGATCTAAACACATACATGATATAAAAATACTCTTGACCTTCCTACAATCACTTCGCAATTCTTCGTAACTCGTAAGTTTTGTTTTTAGAAATTATTTATAATTTATTAACTGGTATTTGAAGGGGCGGAGCTCTTATCCCACTTTTGCCTAGCAGACTCTTGTCCATATTTTATGTTTATATGTAGTTCATATTTTAAATATTTATGACCCAAAATTTGAAAGAGTGGATGCCCGGTAAGCCAACTTGTGGCTAAGGGCTTTTATGACTCTATGTATAAACAATCTTTTGTTTAATATAATTTACACTTTTATAATGGCATTTACTTTATCTTTTATCATATTGTTATGTTGTGACATACTATAAGATGTTTAGATGAAGACCTTGAATATACTATAGTGTATGTAAGATGTGGTAGCACATGGGGATGGCTATCATGAAACACATCTTATAGTCACTGTATATTCTAAACAGTTCCTAGTCAATTGAGTCGTCCGTTAATAAGGATAAGGATCGCTCGAGATTGAGACTAGCATTTGCGATGCCGAGTACCATGTTTCATTGGTATGAAACATATAGATGTTCAAAGCATGCAAATGGATATTCATATGATGAATGATCGAACTACCCTATCCGGACTTTCCAAGTGGTTATCACTTATCGAGTGGATAAAGTCCACGGTTTTGGTTGTACACCATTAGTCCTTACTACTTGAAACATCATTGAGACTCTATATGTTAGTACTGTACTTTGACTCATTTACCGACTCTATTGGGGTCATCAGGTGTCGGGATTGGGTGCAGTTATGACACATATAGGAGTCGATGCTTTGTTGTCAAGGATTCACCACATACTTGCAAGTGTGGATATCCTATGCGATATGAGGAGATATTAGTGTGACGAATCTCTGGCCAGAGTACATGATGTGTTTTAGGTTACTTGGTGTTCCTAGTAACACATGCGATGTCACTATTTGATCTCCAAGATGTAATGCATAGTTATCGAATCTCGAATGACTCTCGATTTACCAATGGTTGTTGATTCGATCGGGATATATGGATGAAGGGACCGTACTGTACGCTAACCAAAATCTATTGGTTCTTGCAGGCACTATCAGTGATACCTAGGGAATCATGGGGCGATGTTGCTAAGCGCTCTTACCATGATTCGATGGGCAAGTCGGAAATTGTTGTTCCGAGTCACTAGGAGTTGTGAGCCCACGGCTAGCTGTATCCCTAAACCATTGAGCGTCACACAAGTAATGGATTTTTAATCCCCGTTGAGATAATTAAATTTAAAGAGTTAAATTTAGTGAATAAAGAAGTGGGACTTCTTATTTAAAAGTAGAGGGAGTAAGATTTCCTAAAATGACATAGTGATGGACATTTTTGGAAACCACTAAATTCGGATACAGAAAATTTATCTTGACTTTAAAAGATGCAGAAATGGTTTCTGTGCACATTGGTGAAATTGGTTTATCAATCTGAGTCACGATGAATTTTATATTAATTTCTGAACATGCGGGCTTTGCTTGTCAGGCTTGAACTTATGACTAATGGTTCCTAAGCTGTTAGCAGCCTACATTATAAATAAGTTATTGTAGTACAAAAATTACACACAACTGGTCACAAAATTTTCGAAAACCCTAGTTTTTCTCTCCAGGTGTGGCCGCCCCCTCTCCTCTCTCTGTTCGAAAAATCCAGCCTGTGAATTTAGAATTTGCAGTCTGGTTTAACGGATCAAATCTGTTAATTTTCTCTTCGTAGAACATTCTGATAGATTTTCTAGTGCAGTCTATCAGAGGGATTAAATTTCTGTTCGTGGACCTGATTGAAGAAACGTTCGTTCATCAGTTCCTGAGATATACAACAAGAGCAGTTTAATCTGTTGGTGTCCATAATCTCGCTTCGAGATTTTAAGGTAAAATTTATATTGTTTAAATTTTATGTTATCAATTTTAATCGTAGGAATTTGATACCCATATGGAATCGTTCCATATAAAAAATTTAAAACTTCCTCCGCACTGGATATCACTTTCTTTTTCGATCCGGAGAACACCGCGTTCCAACAGTGGCGTCAGAGACAGGTTGTTCTTGGATTTTACGATTAAAATTTTATCGATTGTACAAAGCCTCGATTTTTCAGAAAAATAAAACGGAAAAGGAAAAAAAATTATTTTCAGGGCTGCCTGCTGCCCGAAGGCAGCTAGCAGCGCCGCGCGCAGCCCTGCACGCATCTTGGCTACGCGCAGATGGGCTGCACGCAGCAGCCCTGCACGAGCTAGGGCAGCTGGGCCGCATGGAGCGGCCCAGCGACGGGCGGGCAGCCCGGGATTGTCCCGGGCTGCCCAGAAATTTTTTTTTATTAAAAATAAATTTTTCCTTGAATTATGAATTTTAGCCCAAAATGGTTTTGGGCCCAGTTTTTGGCCCGATTAAAAATTGTTTCAGTTGGTCCACGAGGCAATGGGTCAAAATTGTTTGAGCCCAAAATTTTTAAAAAAATTAATTTTTGGATAAATTTTGAATTTTGGAAATTTATAAATTTAATCCAATAAATTAAATCTTTAATTATTAATTTTGGTACAATTGATAATAAAATATGATTTTATGTATAAAATTGGATTTTATATGTAAAATATGATTTTATGGATAAACTAGATAAAATATGATTTTATATATAAAATAAGATTTTATGTATGAAATATGATTTTATCTATTTATATTTATTGCCATTGCATGATATCCAATAAATTAATTTTTGAATTAAATAATATTGGATAAGGATGATCGATTGCCATGACCAATATTATAGGTGTATGTTAGGTTGTTTACATTTGGTTTTAATTGTTGTTTGATTTATTAATGGGCCTAGTTTATGGCCCAATATGAATTATCATATGTAATAAAATTGGGTCTGGTTTATGGCCCGTTCCCACCCCTTAAATATGTATCCCCTGCTTGTCATCAAAATTTATTGTAAATTTTAGACTTAGTGGGAGATGAAGATTTGAAGACAAAAGGTTGGCCCAGCAGACAATAAAAACCGAAGAAATGTAAATTGGAAGCTCAATGTAATAGGATTGCATTGTATACTTGCATATTACCTAGGATTGGACTTAGACTCGTGATTGGCAACCACGGGTCGATTAGTAATGGAATCGATCATCCTAAAATAATATATGATATTATTGTTGTATGCATGTTTAGACTAAATTGTATGAATCCCGCAAGCATACAAAATTTGCATGATGAGACAAAAATTTTCAAAATTAAAAATCCCTCATTTTAAATATGATTTAAAATTGATATCAAGATTAAAAGGAAATTTAAATATTGTTTAAATATTCCTACCTTCCATCAACGATCAATGTATGAGATGCTACCCGCGGATACGGTCCGGCTCATATTATTGGGGGGGCCCATCCGTTGGAAAGCTGTACATTGGATCGACACATGTTGTAAGTTGGGTGGAACTCCCATGGGATTTGCTCATATTATTGGGGATCCACATGGCGACCGTCCATCACAACTTAATATTGATGGGTCATCTTGACGTGTCACAATGAACGGCGTCATATTATTGGGCCCTTATTGGATATGAGGTAAAAACATGGAGGTTGCTTTGGAAGCAATTGGGCTCTACCATTTGAAAATTATGGTTGGCTGATATTATTTGGGACTATAGTTTGTCAATTGGACTCCATGTTCCCACTAAAGAAAATGTTTCTCGTTTTCACTAGAGGGTAGTGAAATTGTTAAAATAGTGGGAGTGAGATTCATAAAATAAATTTCGTCTTATTTTATGTCTTAGTAAATTAATTAAACAATCACTGATTATTGTCTGTTTCTTTTCAGTATTTCATTAAGATGAATTCACGCAATCCACTATTCTTTATTCTCGAACAAAACAAACTGACTGGCGCAAACTATACGGAATGGTTCCGTAAGTTGAAGATTGTCTTGACCTCGGAGAAGATGTTCTACGTGTTAAAAAAATCTCCTCCGAAGGAAGCACCAGCTGATATAAGTCCGGAAGAGTTGGCCATTCTTGATAAATGGTGGGACCATGATATCAAGGCCAAATGCTATATGCAAGCTTCGATGTCTGATGAACTCCAGAGGCGATTTGAGGATACCGTGAATGCTGCTGACATTCACGCACAACTCAAGGAACTTTTTGGGGCTAAATCGAGAGCTGAAAGGTTCGCTACTATAAAAGAGTTAATGACATGTTGCATGCGTGAAGGGACTTCGGTCCGTGATCATGGGGTACGCGTGATTTGGCTCATTCAGAAGTTGGTAACGCTTGAATTGGTATTGGAGCATGAACTCAATGTGGACTTATTACTTCTCTCTCTTCCTTCATCGTTTGACGGTTTTGTGGTGAATTTCAATATGAACAAGATAGAGGCCTCCCTTAAAGAGATGGTCAATATGCTTGTAACTTATGAAGCCACTTTAAAGAAGGATAAACCGGTTCTCTTGGTGGGCTCCTCTTCTTCTGCTAAGAAGGGGCCAAGTACAAAGGGTAAGAAATGTTCTGCCCCATCCAAGAAAACCGGACCCGATAAGAAGAACAAGACAAAGGCTTCAAACATGGAAAAATCCAAGGATGTTTGCCATTACTGCAAGAAACCCGGTCATTAGAAACGTAACTGCAAGGAATATCTCGAGCAGTTGCGAACTGCGAAGGGTATGTTTTATATTGAAATAAATGTTTCACTTAATACTACTTCTTGAATATTGGATACCGGATGTGGATCTCACATTTGCAATGATTTTCAGGTGATTACAAGAAGTCGCAAGCTTAGGATGGATGAGACCCAGCTAAGGCTCGGAAATGGTTCTCGAGTTGAAGCCAAAGCTGTGGGAGACATTTGTTTAATTTTGCAGAATGATTTTAAGTTATTTTTGAGAGATGTTTTATATGTGCCAGATTTGGTTAAAAACATTATTTCTATTTCTATGCTTGATAGAGATGATTTTTCTTGCAATTTTGTGAATGAGATTTGCAATATTTACAAGAATGAATGTTTAATTGGATGTGGACAACTTGAAAACGATCTATATAACTTAAAATTAAAAGACGTTCCAATTAATTATGTTGATAAACCGGTAACAACGAACAAAAGGAATATAGATAGTCAAAACCTAGCAAACCTTTGGCATGCTAGGCTAGGTCATATTTCTTTAAGGAGGATGAACAAGCTAGTGGGAGAGGGCATGTTTGATATGTCTGATATTAACTCTCTACCTACTTGTGAGTCCTGTCTCAAAGGAAAAATGATTAAATCTCCTTTCAAAGGTAAGCCAGAGCGTAGTCAAAATCTATTGGATTTGATCTATACAGATGTTTGCGGACCATTTAGTATTGGTACAAAATTTGTTCACACCTACTTCATTACCTTTACTGATGATTATTCTAGGTATGGGTACTTATATTTGATGAAATATAAGTCTGAATCATTTGAAAAGTTCAAAGAATTCAAGGCTGAAGTAGAAAACAAACTAGGTAAAAGTATTAAAGCACTTCGATCAGATCGAGGTGGAGAATACTTAAGTACCGAGTTTTTGAGCTATCTAAAAGAGAATGGGATTCTCTCTCAGTGGACTCCTCCTATGACACCTCAGCTGAATGGTGTATCAGAGCGTCGCAATCGAACCTTGTTGGACATGGTTCGATCTATGATGAGCTTCACTGAGCTCCCACCTTCGTTTTGGGGCTATGCTCTTGAAACTGCGATATTGTTGTTGAACAACGTCCACACTAAAGAAGTGGACAAAACACCATACGAGTTATGGAATGGCAAAGCTCCTAAGTATTCGTACTTGAGGATTTGGGTATTTCCTGCTTACGTGAAGCAGACAGTGGGAGATAAGTTGGATAGTCGATCCACCTTATGTTATTTTGTAGGGTATCCGAAGAATTCAATCGGATATTATTTCTATCATCCTACTGAAACAAAAGTGTTTGTTTCAAGGAATGCCACCTTCTTGGAGAAGGAGTTCTTATTGGATAAGAAAGGCAAGATGATGGAACTCGAAGAAATTCGAGAAGAACCCGAGATACAAAATAATGATCCTACACCTCAGGAACCATTGATTGACACGCCTATTACTAGAAGATCCGAGAGGACTTCTAGGCCTCCTATTAGATATGGTCTTCTTCTTGAAGGGGATCAAAGTGAACCCGACATTGGATGTGATCCAAGAAACTTCAAGGAAGCAATTTCTGATGCGGATTCGAACTTATGGCTTGAAGCTATGCAGTCGGAAATAGACTCGATGCATGCAAACCAAGTTTGGTCTTTAGTAGATCCTCCCGATGGAATAGTTCCAATAGGGTGTAAATGGATCTACAAGAGAAAGCTTGGGCCTGATGGTAAGGTACTGACCTACAAGGCACGATTGGTTGCAAAAGGTTACACTGAAAGACAAGGTGTTGACTATGATGAAACTTTTTCACCAGCCGCAATGTTCAAGTCCATAAGAATCCTTATTGCCATAGCAGCATGGTATGACTATGAGATATGGCAAATGGATGTGAAGACTGCATTTCTTAATGAAAACATTAAGGAAGAAATCTATATGATGCAGCCCGAGGGATTCACATCCATGGGAAGCGAGCATAAGGTATGCAAGCTTCAGAGATTAATTTATGGTCTCAAACAAGCATCAAGAAGTTGGAACCAGAAATTTGATGAAACAATAAAGGACTTTGGTTTCATCAAAAACCCAGAGGAACCGTGCGTGCACAAAAAAGTAGTTAAGGATGCGATGACATTCTTAGTGCTTTATGTTGATGACATCCTACTCATTGGGAATGACGTAGGGATGTTGCAGTCAACAAAGATATGGTTATCAGGGAGATTCTTGATGAAGGATTTGGGTGAGGCATCCTATATTCTAGGGATACAGATCTATAGAGATAGATCTAAGAGAATGATAGGACTCACTCAAGCAACCTACATCGACATCATATTGAAAAGGTTTTCTATGGATGAGTCCAAGAGAGGACATCTACCTATGTGTCATGGAGTCTCTCTATCCAAGTCTATGAGTCCCAAGACTGACGAAGAGATAGAGAAAATGACACACATACCATATGCGTCAGCCATAGGGAGTATCATGTATGGGATGATATCTACCAGACCAGATGTGGCATTTGCTCTGAGTGTCACGAGCAGATATCAAGCCAATCCCGGTCAAATGCATTGGAAAGCCGTGAAGGATATTCTTAAGTATTTGAGAAGAACTAAGAATGTATTCATGGTTTATGGCGGAAGAGATCTGAAATTAGAAGGCTATACCGACTCTAGCTTCCAAAGTGACGTGGATGACTCGAAGTCAACCTCTGGATTTGTGTTCATGCTCAATGGCGGTGCTGTCTCTTGGAAGAGTTCCAAGCAGGACACCACAGCGGATTCCACCACTGAGGCAGAATACATTGCGGCATCAGCTGCTGCTAAAGAGGCCGTTTGGATGAGGAATTTCGTCCAAGAGTTGGGCGTTATTCCTGAAGCTGTTGGTCCTGTCCCGGTGTACTGTGACAACACGGGTGCCGTTGCTCAGGCAAAGAAACCAAGGTCTCATCAAAGATCCAAACACGTACTGAGGAAATACCACATCATCCAAGAGATCGTGGAAAGAGGAGACATCACTGTCGAGAGAGTGGCCTCTGCAGACAATATCGCTGATCCACTTACTAAGCCCTTTCCATGACCATTATTTGAAAAACATCGCGAAACAATGAGATTACGTAGTATGACTAGTTGGCTTTAGGGCAAGTGGGATATTGAAAGAGTGGGTGACCGGTGAGCAAACTTGTGGCTAAGGGCTTTTATGACTCTATGTATAAACAATCTTTTGTTTAATATAATTTACACTTTTATAATGGCATTTACTGTTGGAAAACTGTGTTCAAATCAATTAGAATTGATACCCGGTGTAGCGGAAGTTTAAAAATTTATTTTATTAATATGGAACGATTCCATATCTGGGTATCAAAACTTTACGATTAAATTTGTGTAAGTAAAACAAATAATCACTATTAAATATTTTACCTTGAAATCTCGAAGCGAGATTATGGACACCAACAGAATTTAATCTGCTCTTGTTGTATATTCCAGGAACTGATGAACGAACGTTTCTTCAATCAGGTCCACGAATAGAAAACAAAACCCTCTGATTGACTGCACTAGAAATCAATCAGAAGTTTGCGTAGAGAATAAACAGATATGATCTGTTAATTCAAATTGTAATTTTTCACAAAAACACAACCCGAATTTTCTCCAAAAAGGGACAGAGGATTTCGAAAATCCCCTTGAATAATATAGGCTGAAATTCGAAAATTGCAAGACTAAAATCTCATCTAATTTTTGAACACAGTACATATATTTATAGATAATTTCTAGACTAGATTAAGTTATAATTGCATTAGGACTCTAACTCCTTAGGGCCCACAATCCATAACTTAAGCCCAACAAGCCAAGCCCGTTGTTATAGAAATTAATATAAAATTCATCGTGACTCTGATTGATAAACTGGTTTTACCAATGTGCACAGAAACCATTTCTGCATCTTTTAGAGTCAAGATAATTTTTCTGAATCCGAATTCAGTGATTTCCAAAAATGTCCATCCCTATGTCATTTTAGGAAATCCCACTCCCTTTAGTTAAGAAGTCCAACTTCTCTTTCATTAAATTTAACTCTTTAAATTTAATTATCTCTACGGGATTTTAGTAATCCATTACTTGTGTAACCCTTAATGATTCAGGAATACAGTTAGCCGTGGGCTCACAACTCCTTGTGACTCGGAACAACAATTTCCGACTTACCCATCGAATCATGGTAAGAGCGCCTAGCAACATCGCCCCATGATTCCCTAGATATTACTGATAGTGCCTACAAGAACCAGTAGATTTTGGTTAGCGTACAGTACGGTCCCTTCAACCAAATATCCCGATCGAATCAACAACCATTGGTGCATCGAGAGTCGTTCGAGATTCGATAACTATGCATAACATCTTGGAGATCTATTAGTGGCATCGCATGTGTTACTAGGAACACCAAGTAACCTAAAACACATCATGTACTTTGACCAGAGATTCGTCACACTAATATCTCCTCAGATCGCATAGGATATCCACACTCGCAAGTATGTGGTGAATCCTTGACAACAAAGCATCAACTTCTATATGTGTCGTAACTGTACCCAATCCCGACACTTGATGACCCCAATAGAGTCGGTAAATGAGTCAAAGTACAGTACTAGCATATAGAGTCTCAATGATGTTTCAAGTAATAAGGACTAATGGTGTACAACCAAAACCACGGGCTTTATCCATTCGATAAGTGATAACCACTTGGAAAGTCCGAATAGGGTAGTTCGATCATTCATCATATGAATATCCATTTGCATGCTTTGAACATCTCTATGTTCCATACCAATGAAACGTGGTACTCGGCATCGCAAATGTTAGTCTCAATCTCGAGCGATCCTTATCCTTATTTGCGGACGGCTCAATTGACTAGGATCAGTTTAGAATATACAGTGACTATAAGATGTGTTTCATGATAGCCATCCCCATGTGCTACCACATCTTACATACACTATAGTATATTCAAGGTCTTTATCAAAACAACAATAGTATATCATAATATAACAATATGAAGAAAGATAAAGTCAATGCCATTATAAAAGTGTAAATTATATTAAACAAAAGATTGTTATACATAGAGTCATAAAAGCCCTTAGCCACAAGTTGGCTAACCGGGCACCCACTCTTTCAATCTCCCACTTGCCCTAAAGCCAACTAGTCATACTACGTAATCCCATTGCTTCGCGATGTTTGTCAAACAATGGTCCTGGCAAGGGCTTAGTAAGCGGATCAGCGATATTGTCTGTAGAGCCCACTCTCTCGACACTGATGTCTCCTCTTTCCAAGATCTCCCGGATGATGTGGTATTTCCTCAGTACGTGTTTGGACTTCTTATGAGACCTTGGCTCCTTTGCCTGAGCAATGGCACCCGTGTTGTCACAGTACACCGGGACTGGACCAACAGCTTCAGGAATTACACCCAACTCTTGGATGAATTTCCTTATCCAAACCGCCTCTTTAGCAGCAGCTGATGCTGCAATGTATTCTGCCTCAGTGGTGGAATTCGCTGTGGTGTCCTGCTTGGAACTCTTCCAAGAGACAGCACCGCCATTGAGCACGAATACAAATCCAGAGGTTGATTTCGAGTCATCCACGTCACATTGGAAGCTAGAGTCAGTATATCCTTCCAACTTCAATTCTCTGCCTCTATAAACCATGAATAAATTCTTAGTCCTTCACAAGTACTTAAGAATATCCTTCACGGCTTTCCAATGCATTTGACTGGGATTGGCTTGGTATCTGCTCGTGACGCTCAGAGCATAGGCCACATCCGGTCTGGTAGATATCATCCCATACATGATACTACCTATGGCTGACGCATATGGCACGTGTGTCATCTTCTCTATCCCTTCGTCAGTCTTGGGACACATAGACTTGGATAGAGAAACTCCATGACACATAGGTAGATGTCCTCTCTTGGACTCATCCATAGAAAACCTTTTCAATATGGTGTCGATGTAGGTTGATTGAGTGAGTCCTATCATTCTTTTAGATCTATCTCTATAGATCTGAATTCCTAGAATATAGGATGCCTCACCTAAATCCTTCATCGAGAATCTACCTGATAACCATATCTTTGTTAATTGCAACATCCCTACATCATTCCCCATGAGTAGGATGTCATCAACATAAAGTACTAAGAATGTTACCGCATTCTTAACTACTTTCTTGTACACGCATGGTTCCTCCGGGTTCTTGATAAAACCAAAATCCTTTATCGTTTCATCAAATTTTTGGTTCCAACTTCTTGATTCTTGTTTGAGACCATAGATTGATCTCTAAAGCTTGCATACCTTATGCTCGCTTCCCATGGATGTGTATCCCTCAGGCTGCATCATATAGATCTCTTCCTTAATGTTTCCATTAAGAAATGCAGTCTTTACATCCATTTGCCATATCTCATAGTCATACCATGCTGCTATGACAATAAGGATTCTTATGGAATTGAACATTGCGACTGGTGAAAAGGTTTCATCATAGTCAACTCCTTGTCTTTGAGTATAACCTTTTGCCACCAATCGTGCCTTGTAGGTCAATACCTTTCCATCAGGTCCAAGCTTTCTCTTGTAGATCCATTTGCACCCAATTGGAACAATTCCATCGGGAGGATCTACTAAAGACCAAACTTGGTTAGAATGCATCGAGTCTATTTCCGATTGCATAGCTTCAAGCCATAAATTCGAATCCGCATCAGAAATTGCTTCCTTGAAGTTTCTTGGATCACATCCAATGACGGGTTCACTTTGATCCCCTTCAAGAAGAAGACCATATCTAATACGAGGCCTAGAAGTCCTCTCGGATCTCCTAGTAATAGGCGTGTCTAGTGATGATTCTTGAGGTGTAGGATCGCTATTTTGTATCTCGGGTTCTTCTCGAATTTTTTCGAGTTCCATCATCTTGCCTTTCTTATCCAATAAGAACTCCTTCTCCAAGAAGGTGGCATTCCTTGAAACAAACACTTTTGTTTCAACAGGATGATAGAAATAATATCCGATTGAATTCTTTGGATACCCTACAAAATAACATAAGGTGGATCGACTATCCAACTTATCTCCCACTGTCTGCTTCACGTAAGCAGGACATCCCCAAATCCTGAAGTACGAATACTTAGGAGCTTTGCCATTCCATAACTCGTATGATGTTTTATTTACTGCTTTAGTGTGGACGTTGTTTAACAACAATACCGCCGTTTCAAGCGCGTAGCCCCAAAACGAATGTGGGAGCTCAGTGAAGCTCATCATGGATCGAACCATGTCCAACAAAGTTCTATTGCGACGCTCTGAAACACCATTAAGCTGAGGTGTCATAGGAGGAGTCCACTGAGAGAGAATCTCATTCTCTTTTAGATAGTCCAAAAACTCGGTACTTAAGTATTCTCCCCCTCGATCCGATCGAAGTGCCTTAATACTTTTACTTAGTTTGTTTTCTACTTCAGCCTTGAATTCTTTGAACCTTTCAAATGCTTGAGACTTATATTTCATTAAATATAAATACCCATACCTAGAATGATCATCAGTAAAGGTAATGAAGTAGGTGTTGCCACATTTAGTACCAATCCTAAATGGACCGCAAACATCTGTATGGATCAAATCCAACAGATTTTGACTACGCTCAGGTTTTTCTTTGAAAAGAGATTTAGTCATTTTTCCCTTTAGGCAGGACTCACAAGTAGGTAGAGAGTTAATATCAGACATATCAAACATGCCCTCTCCCACTAGCTTGTTCATCCTCCTTGAAGAAATATGACCTAGCCTAGCATGCCAAAGTTTTGCCGGGTTTTGACTATCGTCCTTCCTTTTAATTGTTGTTACCGGTTTATCAACATAATTAATTGGAACGTCTTTTAATTTTAAGCTATATAGATCGTTTTCAAGTTGTCCATTTCCAATCAAACATTCATTCTTGTAAATATTGCAAATCTCATTCACAAAATTGCAAGAAAAACCATCTCTATCAAGCATAGAAATAGATATAATGTTTTTGACCAAATTCGGAACATATAAAACATCTCTAAAAAATAACTTAAAATTGTTCTGCAAAACTAAATAAATGTCTCCTATAGCTTTGGCTTCGACTCTAGAACCATTCCCGAGTCTTAGCTGGGTCTCACCCATCCTTAGCTTACGACTTCTTGTAATCATCTGCAAATCATTGCAAATGTGAGATCCACATCCGGTATCCAATACCCAAGAAGAAGTATTAAGCGAAACATTTATTTCAATGTAAAACATACCCTTTGCAGTTCGCAACTGTTCGAGGTATTTCTTGCAGTTACGTTTCCAATGACTGGGTTTCTTGCAGTAATGGCAAACGTTTTCATCTTTTATCCCAATTGAAGCCTTGGCCTTTCCCTTCTTATTTGGTACAATCTTCTTGGGCGGGGCAGAATGTTTCTTACCCTTTCCACTTGGTCCTTTCTTAGAGTTAGAAGAGGAGCCAATCAAGAGTATCGGTTTATCCTTCTTTAGTGTGGCTTCATATGTGACAAGCATATTGACCATCTCTTCAAGGGTGGCCTCTATCTTGTTCATATTGAAGTTCATCACAAAACCGTCAAACGATGAAGGAAGTGATAGAAGCAACAAGTCCGCGCTAAGTTCATGCTCCAAAGTCAAGTCGAGTGTTACCAACTTTTCAATGAGCCCAATCATGCATACCCCATGCTCACGGACCGAAGTCCCATCTTGCATGCGGCTCGTCATGAGCTCTCTGACGGTGGCATACCTCTCCAACCTTGACTGAGCTCCAAAGAGTTCCTTGAGGTTCTTGTGAATGTCAGCAGCATTCACGGTATCATCGATTCTCCTTTGAAGCTCATCAGACATCGAAGCCTGCATGTAGCATTTGGCCTTGATATCATGGTCCCACCATAAATCAAGTTTGGCCAACTCTTCCGGACTTTTATTAGCCGGGGCTTCCTTTGGAGGCGGCTTCTCTAACACGTAGAAAGCTTTTTCTGAAGTAAGAATAATTTTCAACTTACGGAACCATTCCGTATAGTTTGCGCCAGTCAATTTGTTTTGTTCGAGAATTGAAAACAGTGTATTGCGTGGATTCATCGTAATATAATACTGAAAAGGAACCAGACAATAATCAGTGATTTGTTTAATTAATTTACTAAGACATAAAATATGGCGAATTTTATTTTATGAATTACACTCCCACTATTTTAACGATTTCACTACCCTCTAGTGAAAACGGAAAACTATTTTCCTTAGTGAGAACATGGAGTCCAATTGACAAATCATGATCCCGAATAATATCAGCCAACCATAATTTTCAAAAGGTAGAGCCCAATTACTTCCAAAGTAACCCTCATGTTTTTACCTCATGTCCAATAAAGGCCCAATAATATGACGCCGTTTATTGTGACATGTCAAGATAACCCATCAATATTAAGTTGTGATGGACGGTCGCCATGTGGATCCCCAATAATATGAGCCAATCCCATGGGAGTTCCACCCAACTTACAACATGTGTCGATCCAATGTACAGCTTTCCGACGAACGGGCCCCCCCAATAATATGAGCCGGACCATATCCGCGGGTAGCATCTCATACATTGATCGTTGATGGAAGGTAGGAATATTTAAACAATATTTAAATTCCCTTTTTATTAATCTTGATATCAATTTTAAATCATATTTAAAATGAGAGATTTTTTTAATTTTGAAAATTTGTCTCATCATGCAATTTATGTATGCTTGCGGGATTCATACAATTTAGTGAAAACATGCATACATCAATAATATCCTATATTATTTAAGGATGATCGATCTCATTAACTAATCGACCCGTGGTTGCCAATCACGAGTCTAAATCCAATCCTAGGTGATATGCAAGTATGCAATGCAATCCTATTACATTGTGCTTCCAATTTACATTTTTTCGGTCTTCATTGTCTGCTGGGCCCACCATTTCTTCAAATCTTTGTCTCCCACTAAGTCTAATAAATTTACAATAAATTTCGATGACAAATATGAGATACATTTTTAGGGGTGGGAACGGGCCATAAACCAGGTCCACTTTTATTACATATGACAATCATATTGGGCTATAAACCAAGCCCATTAATAAACACCAACAATAATAAGACAAATGTAAATCACCTAACATACACCTAAAACATTGGTCATGGAAATCGATCATCCTTTATCCATTAATTAATTCAATAATTAAATAATTGGATAAACATGCAAAGGCATCATGATTTAAAAGATAAAATCATATTTTATCTTATCCATCCATAAGATCATATCTTATCATCAATTTTACCAAAATAATTAATTTTATAACATTTAATTTAACGGATAAAATTTATAAATTTTCCAAAAATTCAAATTTATCCAAAAATCAATTTTAAAATTTTCGGATTCGAACAATTCGATCCGATGCCTCGTGAACCAATCAAAACCAATTTTCGATCGGATCAAAAACTAGAATTTCAAAAATTAAAATTTTAATTAAAAATTAAAAATAATTTTCCGGGCTGCCCGGGACAATCCCGGGCAGCCCGCGCCCCAAAAAAGGGGCCCGGGCTGGGCAGCGACGATTGCTGCCCGATTTGCCCATTAAAATTTAATTTTAAATTTTCGTTTTGTTTCAAAAAACCGAGGCTTAAAAAATTTTGTACAATCGATTAATTTAATCGTTTGATCTGAGCAACCTGTCTCTGATACCACTGTTGGAAAACTGTGTTCAGATTAATTAGAATTCATACCTGGTGCAGCGGAAGTTTAAAAATTTATTTTATTAATATGGAACGATTCCATATCTGGGTATCAAAACTTTACGATTAAATTTGTGTAAGTAAAACAAATAATCACTATTAAATATTTTACCTAGAAATCTCAAAGCGAGATTATGGACACCAACAGAATTTAATCTGCTCTTGTTGTATATCCCAGGAACTGATGAACGAACGTTTCTTCAATCAGGTCCACGAATAGAAAACAAAACCCTCTGATTGACTGCACTAGAAATCAATCAGAAGTTTGCGTAGAGAATAAACAGATGATCTGTTAATTTAGATTGTAATTTTTCACAAAAACACAACCCGGATTTTCTCCAAAAAGGGACAGAGGATTTCGAAAATCCCCTTGAATAATATAGGCTGAAATTCGAAAATTGCAAGACTAAAATCTCATCTAATTTTCGAACACAGTACATATTTTTATAGATAATTTCTAGACTAGATTAAGTTATAATTGCATTAGGACTCTAACTCTTTAGGGCCCACAATCCATAACTTAAGCCCAACAAGCCAAGCCCGTTGTTATAGAAATTAATATAAAATTCATCGTGACTCTGATTGATAAACTGATTTTACCAATGTGCAAAGAAACCATTTCTGCATCTTTTAGAGTCAAGATAATTTTTCTGAATCCGAATTCAGTGATTTCCAAAAATGTCCATCCCTATGTCTTTTTAGGAAATCCCACTCCCTTTAGTTAAGAAGTCCAACTTCTTTTTCATTAAATTTAACTCTTTAAATTTAATTATCTCTACGGGGTTTTAGTAATCCATTACTTGTGTAACCCTCAATGGTTCAGGAATACAGCTAGCCGTGGGCTCACAACTCCTTGTGACTCGGAACAACAATTTCCGACTTACCCATCGAATCATGGTAAGAGCGCCTAGCAACATCGCCCCATGATTCCCTAGGTATTATTGATAGTGCCTGCAAGAACCACTAGATTTTGGTTAGCGTACAGTACGGTCCCTTCAACCAAATATCGCGATCGAATCAACAACCATTGGTGCATCGAGAGTCGTTCGAGATTCGATAACTATGCATAACATCTTGGATATCTATTAGTGACATCGCATGTGTTACTAGGAACACCAAGTAACCTAAAACACATCATGTACTCTGGCCAGAGATTCGTCAAACTAATATCTCCTCAGATCGCATAGGATATCCACACTCGCAAGTATGTGGTGAATTCTTGACAACAAAGCATCGACTCCTATATGTGTCGTAACTGTACCCAATCCCGACACCTGATGACCCCAATAGAGTCGGTAAACGAGTCAAAGTACAGTACTAGCATATAGAGTCTCAATGATGTTTCAAGTAATAAGGACTAATGGTGTACAACCAAAACCACGGACTTTATCCACTCGATAAGTGATAACCACTTGGAAAGTCCGAATAGGGTAGTTCGATCATTCATCATATGAATATCCATTTGCATGCTTTGAACATCTCTATGTTCCATACCAATGAAACGTGGTACTCGGCATCGCAAATTCTAGTCTCAATCTCGAGTGATCCTTATCCTTATTTGTGGACGGCTCAATTGACTAGGAACAGTTTAGAATATACAGTAACTATAAGATGTGTTTAATGATAGCCATCCCCATGTGCTACCACATCTTACATACACTATAGCATATTCAAGGTTTTTATCAAAACAACAATAGTATATCATAATATAACAATATGAAGAAAGATAAATTCAATGCCATTATAAAAGTGTAAATTATATTAAACAAAAGATTGTTTTACATAGAGTCATAAAAGCCCTTAGCCACAAGTTGGCTAACCGAGCACCCACTCTTTCATTTACTTTATCTTTTATCATATTGTTATGTTGTGACATACTATAAGATGTTTAGATGAAGACCTTGAATATACTATAGTGTATGTAAGATGTGGTAGCACATGGGGATGGCTATCATGAAACACATCTTATAGTCACTGTATATTCTAAACAGTTCCTAGTCGATTGAGCCGTCCGTTAATAAAGATAAGGATCGCTTGAGATTGAGACTAGCATTTGCGATGCCGAGTACCATGTTTCATTGGTATGGAACATATAGATGTTCAAAGCATGCAAATGGATATTCATATGATGAATGATCGAACTACCCTATCCGGACTTTCCAAGTGGTTATCACTTATCGAGTGGATAAAGTTCGCGGTTTTGGTTGTACACCATTAGTCCTTACTACTTGAAACATCATTGAGACTCTATATGCTAGTACTGTACTTTGACTCATTTACCGACTCTATTGGGGTCATCAGGTGTCGGGATTGGGTGCAGTTACGACACATATAGGAGTCGATGCTTTGTTGTCAAGGATTCACCACATACTTTCAAGTGTGGATATCCTATGCGATATGAGGAGATATTAGTGTGAAAAATCTCTGGCCAGAGTACATGATATGTTTTAGGTTACTTGGTGTTCCTAGTAACACATGCGATGTCACTATTTGATCTCCAAGATGTAATGCATAGTTATCGAATCTTGAACGACTCTCGATTTACCAATGGTTGTTGATTCGATCGGGATATATGGATGAAGGGACCGTACTGTACGCTAACCAAAATCTATTGGTTCTTGCAGGCACTATCAGTGATACCTAGGGAATCATGGGGCGATGTTGCTAGGCGCTCTTACCATGATTCGATGGGCAAGTCGGAAATTGTTGTTCCGAGTCACAAGGAGTTGTGAGCCCACGGCTAGCTGTATCCCTGAACCATTGAGGGTCATGTTGGAAAACCGTGTTCAGATCAATTGAATCGATACCCGGTGCAGCGGAAGTTTAAAAAATTTATTTTTCTTTGATATGAAACAATTTCATATCATGGGTATCAAAACTTTTAACGATTAAATCACACAAGTAAAATAAATAATAATTAATTAAATATTTTACCTCCAATCTCGAAGCGAGATTATGGACACCAACAGAATTTAATCTTCTCTTCTTGTATATCCCGGGAACCGATGGCGTCACAATCAATCACCGGAATAAGGTCCACGAACAGAAAACAGAAACCCTCTGATTGACTGCACTAGAAATCAATCAGAAGTTTTGCGTAGAGAATAAACAGATATGATCTGTTAATTCAGAATTGTAATTTTTCACAAAAATCACAATCCGAATTTTCTCAAAAAGGAGCAAGGATTTTCGAAAAACCCTTAGAAAATAATATGCAGTGTTCGAAAATTAAGACTGAATCACACACAATTTTCGAACCCACTACATGTATTTATAGATAATTTTTAGACTAGGTTAAGTTATAATTGTGTTAGGACTCTAACTCCTTAAAGCCCACAATCCATAACTTAAGCCCAACAAGACAAGCCCGTTGTTCTAAAAATTAATATAAAATTCATCGTGACTCCGATTGATAAACTGATTTCACCAATGTGCACAGAAACCATTTCTGCATCTTTTAGAGTCAAGATAATTTTTCTGAAATCGAATTCAGTGATTTCCAAAAATGCCCATCCCTATGTCATTTTAGGAAATCTCACTCCCTTTAGTCAAGAAGTCCAACTTCTCTTTCATTAAATTTAACTCTTTAAATTTAACTATCTCTACGGGGTTTTAGTAATCCATTACTTGTGTAACCCTCAATGGTTCAGGAATACAGCTAGCCGTGGGCTCACAACTCCTTGTGACTCGGAACAACCATTTTCGACTTACCCATCGAATCATGGTAAGAGCGCCTAGCAACATCGCCCCATGATTCCCTAGGTATTACTGATAGTGCCTGCAAGAACCAGTAGATTTTGGTTAGCGTACAGTACGGTCCCTTCATCCATATATCCCGATCGAATCAACAAACATTGGTGCATCGAGAGTCGTTTGAGATTCGATAACTATGCACAACATCTTGGAGATCTATTAGTGACATCGCATGTGTTACTAGGATAACCATTAACCTAAAACACATCATGTACTCTGGCCAGAGATTCGTCACACTAATATCTCCTCAGATCGCATAGGATATCCACACTCGCAAGTATGTGGTGAATCCTTGACAACAAAGCATTGACTCCTATATGCGTCGTAACTGTACCCAATCCCGACACCTGATGACCCCCATAGATTCGGTAAACGAGTCAAAGCACAGTACTAGCATATAGAGTCTCAATGATGTTTCAAGTAATAAGGACTAATGGTGTACAACCAAAAACGCGGACTTTATCCACTCGATAAGTGATAACCACTTGGAAAGTCCGAATAGGGTAGTTCGATCATTCATCATATGAATATCCATTTTCATGCTTCGAACATCTCTATGTTCCCTACCAATGAAACGTGGTACTCTGCATCGCAAATTCTAGTCTCAAACTCGAGCGATCCTTATCCTTATTTTCGGACGGCTCAATCGACTAGGAACTGTTTAGAATATACAGTGACTATAAGATGTGTTTCATGATAGTCATCCCCATGTACTACCACATCTTACATACACTATAGTATATTCAAGGTCTTTATCAAAACAACAATAGTATATCACAATATAACAATATGAAGAAAGATAAAGTCATTGCCATTAATAAAATGTAAATTATATTAAACAAAAATTGTTTACACAAAGAGTCATAAAAGCCCTTAGCCACAAGTTGGCTATCCGGGCACCCACTCTTTCAATCTCCCACTTGCCCTAAAGCCAACTAGTCATATTACATAATCCCATTGCTTCGCGATGTTTGTCAAACAATGGTCCTGGCAAGGGCTTCGTAAGCGGATCAGCGATATTGTCTGCAGAGGCCACTCTCTCGACTGTAATGTCTCCTCTTTCCACGATCTCCCGGATGATGTGGTATTTCCTCAGTATGTGTTTGGATCTTTGATGAGACCTTGGTTCCTTTGCCGGAGCAACGGCACCAGTGTTGTCGCAGTACACCGGGACTGGACCAACAGATTCTAGAATCACACCCAACTCTTGGATGAATTTCCTCATCCAAACCGCCTCTTTAGCAGCAGCTGATGCTGCAATGTATTCTGCCTCAGTGGTGGAATCCGCTGTGGTGTCTTGCTTGGAACTCTTCCAAGAGACAGCACCGCCATTGAGCACGAATACAAATCCAGAGGTTGATTTCGAGTCATCCACGTCACTTTGGAAGCTAGAGTCGGTGTAGCCTTCCAACTTCAATTCTCTTCCACCATAAACCATGAATATATTCTTAGTTCTTCTCAAGTACTTAAGAATATCCTTCACGGCTTTCCAATGCATTTGACCTGGATTGGCTTGATATCTGCTCGTGACGCTCAGAGCATAGGCCACATCCGGTCTAGTAGATATCATCCGATACATGATACTACATATGGCTGACGCATATGGTATATGTGTCATTTTCTCTATCTCTTCGTCAGTCTTGGGACACATAGACTTGGATAGAGAAACTCCATGACACATAGGTAGATGTCCTCTCTTGGACTCATCCATTGAAAACCTTTTCAATATAGTGTCGATGTAGGTTGCTTGAGTGAGTCCTATCATTCTCTTAGATCTATCTCTATAGATCTGTATCCCTAGACTATAGAATGCCTCACCCAAATCCTTCATCGAGAATTTACCTGATAACCATATCTTTGTTGACTGTAACATCCCTACGTCATTCCCAATGAGTAGGATGTTATCAACATAAAGTACTAAGAATGTTACCGCATCCTTAACTACTTTCTTGTACACGCATAGTTCCTCCGGGTTCTTGATGAAACCAAAATCCTTTATTGTTTCATCAAATTTCTGGTTCCAACTTCTTGATGCTTGTTTTAGACCATAAATTGATCTCTGAAGCTTGCATACCTTATGCTCGCTTCCCATGGAGGTGAATCCTTCAGGCTGCATCATATAGATCTCTTCCTTAATGTTTCCATTAAGAAATGCAGTCTTCACATCCATTTGCCATATCTCATAGTCATACCATGCTGCTATGGCAATTAGGATTCTTATGGACTTGAACATTGCGACTGGTGAAAAGGTTTCATCATAGTCAACTCGTTGTCTTTGAGTATAACCTTTCGCAACCAATCGTGCCTTATAGGTCAACAACTTGCCATCAGGCCCAAGTTTTCTTTTATAAATCCATTTACATCCTATTGGAACAATTCCATCAGGAGGATCTACTAAAGACCAAACTTGGTTTGAATGCATCGAGTCTATTTCCGACTACATTGCTTCAAGCCATAAATTAGAATCCGCATCAGAAATTGCTTCCTTGAAGTTTCTTGGATCACATCCAATATCGGGTTCACTTTGATCCCCTTCAAGAAGAAGACCATATCTAACAGGAGGCCTAGAAGTCCTCTCGGATCTTCTAGCAATAGGCGTGTCTTGTGATGATTCTTGAGGTGTAGGATCGTTAATTTGTATTTCGGGTTCTTCTCGAATTTCTTCGAGTTCCATCATCTTGCCTTTCTTATCCAATAAGAATTCCTTCTCCAAGAAGGTGGCATTCCTTGAAACAAACACCTTTGTTTCAGCAGGATGATAGAAATAATATCCGATTGAATTCTTCGGATACCCCACAAAATAACATAAGATGGATCGACTATCCAACTTATCTCCCACTGTCTGCTTCACGTAAGCAGGACATCCCCAAATCCTCAAGTACGAATACTTAGGAGCTTTGCCATTTCATAACTCGTATGGTGTTTTATCTACTGCTTTAGTGTGAACGTTGTTCAACAACAAAACCGCCGTTTCAAGCGCGTAGCCCCAAAACGATGGTGGGAGCTCAGTGAAGCTCATCATGGATCGAACCATGTCCAACAAGGTTCTATTACGACGCTCCGAAACACCATTCAGCTATGGTGTCATAGGAGGAGTCCACTGAGAGAGAATCTCATTCTCTTTTAGATAGTCCAAAAACTCGGCACTTAAGTATTCTCCACCACGATCCGATCGAAGTGCCTTAATACTTTTGCCTAGTTTCTTTTCTACTTCAGCCTTGAATTCTTTGAACTTTTCAAATGCTTCAGACTTATATTTCATTAAATATAAATACCCATACCTTGAATAATCATCAGTAAAGGTAATGAAGTAGGTGTGGCCAAATTGAGTACCAATTCTAAATGGACCACAAACATCTGTATGGATCAAATCCAACAGATTTTGACTACGCTCAGGTTTTCCCTTGAATGGAGATTTAGTCATTTTTCCTTTCAGGCAGGATTCACAAGTAGGTAGAGAGTTAATATCAGACATATCAAACATGCCCTCTCCCACTAGCTTGTTCATCCTCCTTGAGGAAATATGACCTAGCCTAGCATGCCAAAGATTTGCCGGGTTTTGACTATCGTTTTTTCTTTTATTTGTTGTTACCGGTTTATCGACATAATTCATTGAAACGTCTTTTAATTTTAAGTTATATAGATCGTTTTCAAGTTGTCCATTTCCAATCAAACATTCATTCTTGTAAATATTGCAAATCCCATTCACAAAATTGCAAGAATAACCATCTCTATCAAGCATAGAAATAGAAATAATATTTTTGACCAAATCCGGAACATACAAAACATCTCTCAAAAATAACTTAAATTGTTTTGCAAAATTAAATAAATGTCTCCTATCGCTTTGGCTTCGACTCTTGAACCATTCCCGAGTCTCAGTTGCGTCTCACCCATCCTTAGCTTACGACTTCTTGTCATCACCTGCAAATCATTGCAAATGTGAGATCCACATCCGGTATCCAATACCCAAGAAGAAGTATTAAGAGAAACATTTATTTCAATGTAAAACATACCCTTTTCAGTTCGCAACTGATCGAGGTATTCCTTGCAGTTACGTTTCCAATGACCGGGCTTCTTGCAGTAATGGCAAACGTTTTCATTCTTCTTCTCATATGAAACCTTGGCCTTCCCCTTCTTATTCGGTACACTCTTCTTGGATGGGGCAGAACGCTTCTTACCCTTTCCACTTGGCCCCTTCTTCGAGTTAGAAGAGGACCCAACCAAGAGTACCGGTTTATCCTTCTTTAGTGTGGCTTCATATGTGACAAGCATATTGACCATCTCTTCAAGGGTGGCCTCTATCTTGTTCATGTTGAAGTTCATCACAAAACCGTCATACGATGAAGGAAGTGAAAGGAGTAACAAGTCCGAGCTGAATTCATGCTCCAAAGTCAAGTCGAGTGTTACCAACTTTTCAATGAGCCCAATCATGCGCACCCCATGCTCACGGACAGAAGTCCCCTCTCGCATGCGGCTTGTCATGAGCTCTCTGACAGTGGCATACCTCTCCGACCTTGACTGAGCTCCAAATAGCTCCTTGAGTGCTTTGTGAATGTCAGCAACATTCACGGCATCCTCAAATCGCCTCTGGAGTTCATCAGACATCGAAGCCTGCATGTAGCATTTGACCTTGATATCATGGTCCCACCATAAATCAAGTTTGGCCAACTCTTCCGGACTTGTATTAGCCGGGGCTTCCTTCGGGGGCGGCTTCTCTAACACGTAGAAAGCCTTTTCCGAAGTGAGAATAATCTTTAACTTACGGAACCATTCCGTATAGTTTGCGCCAGTGAGTTTGTTTTGTTCGAGAATTGCAAATAGTGGATTACGCGAATTCATTGTAACGATATACTGAAAAGGAAACAGACAATAATCAGTGATTGTTTAATTAATTTACTAAGACATAAAATATGGCGAATTTTAATTTTATGAATTACAGTCCCACTATTTTAACGATTTCACCACCCTCTAGTGAAAACGGAAAACTTTTTCCTTAGTGAGAACATGGAGTCCAATTGACAAATCATAGTCCCGAATAATATCAGCCAACCATAATTTTCAAAAGGTAGAGCCCAATTACTTCCAAAGTAACCCCCATGTATTTACATCATGTCCAATAAGGGCCCAATAATATGACGCCGTTTATTGTGACATGTCAAGATGACCCATCAATATTAAGTTGTGATGGACGGTCGCCATGTGGATCCCCCAATAATATGAGCCGATCCCATGGGAGTTCCACCCAACTTACAACATTTGTCGATCCAATATACAGCTTTCCGACGAATGGGCCCCCCCAATAATATGAGCCGGTCCATATCCGCGGGTAGCGTCTCATATTGATCGTTGATGGAAGATAGGAAAATTTAAACAATATTTAAATTCCCTTTTATTAATCTTGATATAAATTTTAAATCATATTTAAAATGAGGGATTTTTAATTTTGAAAATTTGTCTCATCATTCATTTTTATGTATGCTTGCGGGATTCATACAATTTGTTCTAAACATGCATACATCAATAATATCATATATTATTTAAGGATGATCGATCCCATTATCTATTCGACCCGTGGTTGCCAATCACGAGTCTAAGTCCAATCCTAGGTAATATGCAGGTATGCAATGCAATCCTATTACATTGAGCTTCCAATTTACATTTTTTCAGTCTTCATTGTCTGCTGGGCCCACCATTTCTTCAAATCTTTGTCTCCCACTAAGTCTAATAAATTTACAATAAATTTCGATGACAAATATGGGATACATTTGTAGGGGTGGAAACGGGCCATAAACCAGGCCCACTTTTATTACATATGACAATCATATTGGACTATAAACCAAGCCCATTAATAAACACCAACAACAATAAGACAAATGTAAATTCCTAACATACACCTACAAAATTGGTTATGGCAATCGATCATCCCATTATCCAATTTTAAATTCAAAATTTAAATAATTGGATAAACATGTTGTGGCATCATAATTTAAAAGATAAAATCATATTTTATCTTATCCATCCATAAGATCACATCTTATCATCAATTGTACCAAAATAATCAATTTTCAAAATTTAATTTAACGGATAAAATATTTAAATTTTCCAAAAATTCAAATTTATCAAAAAATCAATTTTAAAAATTTCGGACTCGAACAATTCGATCCGATGCCTCGTGATCTTATCAAAAAAAATTTTCGATCGGATCAAACACTAGAATTTCGAAAATTCAAAATTTTCAAAAATCAATTTTTAATTTTTTCGGGCTGCCCGGGACAATCCCGGGCAGCCCGTGCCCTGACCGGGCGCGAGCTGGGCAGCCCGCCGCTGCCCATTGGGCAGCGACGATCGCTGCCCTTTTTTCTTGCCCGTCAGAAAAATAAAATTTTTGATTTTTTTTAAAAATATGTTTTGTTTCAAAAAACATGAGGCCAAAAATTTTTGTACAATCGATTAATTTAATCGTTTGATCTGAGCAACCTGGCTCTGATACCACTGTTGGAAAACCGTGTTCAGATCAATTGAATCGATACCCGGTGCAGCGGAAGTTTAAAAAATTTATTTTTCTTTGATATGACACAATTTCATATCATGTGTATCAAAACGTTTAACGATTAAATCACACAAGTAAAATAAATAATAATTAATTAAATATTTTACCTCCAATCTCGAATCGAGATTATGGACACCAACAGAATTTAATCTGCTCTTCTTGTATATCCCGGGAACCGATGGCGTCACGATCAATCACCGAAATAAGGTCTACGAACAGAAAACAAAAACCCTCTGATTGACTGCACTAGAAATCAATCAGAAGTTTTGCGTAGAGAATAAACAGATGTGATCTGTTAATTCAGAATTGTAATTTTTCACAAAAATCACAATCCTAATTTTCTCAAAAAGGAGCAAGGATTTTCGAAAAACCCTTAGAAAATAATATGCAGTGTTCGAAAATTAAGACTGAATCACACACAATTTTCGAACCCACTACATGTATTTATAGATAATTTCTAGACTAGGTTAAGTTATAATTGTGTTAGGACTCTAACTCCTTAAAGCCCACAATCCATAACTTAAGCCCAACAAGCCAAGCCCGTTGTTCTAAAAATTAATATAAAATTCATCGTGACTCCGATTGATAAACTGATTTCACCAATGTGCACAGAAACCATTTCTGCATCTTTTAGAGTCAAGATAATTTTTTTGAATCCGAATTCAGTGATTTCCAAAAATGCTCATCCCTATGTCATTTTAGGAAATCTCACTCCCTTTAGTCAAGAAGTCCAACTTCTCTTTCATTAAATTTAACTCTTTAAATTTAACTATCTCTACGGGGTTTTAGTAATCCATTACTTGTGTAACCCTCAATGGTTCAGGAATACAGCTAGCCGTGGGCTCACAACTCCTTGTGACTCGGAACAACCATTTCCGAGTTACCCATCGAATCATGGTAAGAGCGCCTAGCAACATCGCCCCATGATTCCCTAGGTATTACTGATAGTGCCTGCAAGAACCAGTAGATTTTGGTTAGCGTACAGTACGGTCCCTTCATCCATATATCCCGATCGAATCAACAACCATTGTTGCATCGAGAGTCGTTCGAGATTCGATAACTATGCACAACATCTTGGAGATCTATTAGTGACATCGCATGTGTTACTAGGATAACCATTAACCTAAAACACATCATGTACTCTGGCCAGAGATTCGTCATACTAATATCTCCTCAGATCGCATATGATATCCACACTCGCAAGTATGTGGTGAATCCTTGACAACAAAGCATTGACTCCTATATGCGTCGTAACTGTACCCAATCCCGACACCTGATGACCTCCATAGAGTCGGTAAACGAGTCAAAGCACAGTACTAGCATATAGAGTCTCAATGATGTTTCAAGTAATAAGGACTAATGGTGTACAACCAAAAACGCGGACTTTATCCACTCGATAAGTGATAACCACTTGGAAAGTCCGAATAGGGTAGTTCGATCATTCATCATATGAATATCCATTTGCATGCTTCGAACATCTATATGTTTCCTACCAATGAAACGTGGTACTCTGCATCGCAAATGCTAGTCTCAAACTCGAGCGATACTTATCCTTATTTTCGGACGGCTCAATCGACTAGGAACTGTTTAGAATATACAGTGACTATAAGATGTGTTTCATGATAGTCATCCCCATGTACTACCACATCTTACATACACTATAGTATATTCAAGGTCTTTATCAAAACAACAATAGTATATCACAATATAACAATATGAAGAAAGATAAAGTCATTGCCATTAATAAAATGTAAATTATATTAAACAAAGATTGTTTACACAAAGAGTCATAAAAGCCCTTAGCCACAAGTTGGCTATCCGGGCACCCACTCTTTCAGGTCACACAAGTAATGAATTTTTAATCTCCGTTGAGATAATTAAATTTAAAGAGTTAAATTTAGTGAATAAAGAAGTGGGACTTCTTATTTAAAAGTAGAGGGAGTAATATTTCCTAAAATGACATAGTGATGGACATTTTTGAAAACCACTGAATTCGGATTCAGAAAATTTATCTTGACTTTAAAAGATGCAGAAATGGTTTCTGTGCACATTGGTGAAATTGGTTTATCAATCTGAGTCACGATGAATTTTATATTAATTTTTGAACATGCGGGCTTTGCTTGTCAGGCTTGAACTTATGACTAATGGGCCCTAAGCTGTTAGCAGCCCACATTATAAATAAGTTATTGCAGTACAGAAATTACACACAACTGGTCACAAAATTTTCGAAAACCCTAGTTTTTCTCTCTAGGTGTGGCCGCCCCCTCTCCTCTCTCTGTTCGAAAAATCCAGCCTGTGAATTTCGAATTTGCAGTCTGGTTTAACGGATCAAATTTGTTAATTTTCTCTTCTTAGAAACTTCTGATAGATTTTCTAGTGCAGTCTATCAGAGGGATTAAATTTCTGTTCGTGGACCTGATTGAAGAAACGTTCGTTCATCAGTTCCTGGGATATACAACAAGAGCAGTTTAATCTGTTGGTGTCCATAATTTCGCTTCGAGATTTTAAGGTAAAATTTATATTGTTTAAATTTTATGTTATCAATTTTAATCGTAGAAATTTGATACCCATATGAAATCGTTCCATATAAAATTTTAAAATTTCCGCCGCGCTGAGTATCACTTTCTTTTTCGATCCGGAGAACACCGCGTTCCAACAAAATTATCTCAAAATATTTTACATGTCCAGCCCACACTATAAAAACTTATGGCCCAATGTGTGTGAATTTCACTTCACATGTATATTTGACTCACAAAAAATTATATTATCGTTATTGTCCTGGTCATGTCCGGTGTCCTTACCGACTGCTTACTATACAAATTAAATTTACAAATTTACAAACATTTTTGTATGATATTTTTTACTCAAATTTTATATGCTATTTTTATTTTTATTGAAGAAAAATAGTTAAATGTGAAGGATAATATCTATTTAATATGAATTGTAGAAGAAATTCTCACAAGAATAAATAAAATCTGATGTGTCTTTGTTCTATAAATATTATATATGTGTGTGTGTGTATTAGTTCAATTTTTAAATGTATTTTCTGTATAAATTGGTTATATTTAATTTTTAACATGTTGTTTATATTTTTTCACATTTATTATTATTTATAAATTAAAGTATAAAACTATTAGGACAAATTTAATATGAGTTTTAGTTTATTTCTGAAAGAATAATTTAAAATTAATATTAGATATTTTAGGTTTGATATAATTGAAACTGTATTATTAATTAGATTTAACATTCAGACTACAAATCCTATTTCACCCACTAGATAAAAATTTCCTAGTTACGCCCTGGGTATTTGTGACAAAACGAATCTATAGTCATTTAGAAGTTTACTCAATTAATCTCTATTCGTATTGTCTTTAAATATTTACACAATGTTTAATTTTCTCTCTAGATTTTTTTTATTAAGTTTTAATATATTGTTTTGATATGTCCTTGCTCTTATCCCCTTATCTTAAGTTATCTAAAGTATGATTTAATACAATATAATAATAATTGTTGGTTTGATTGATTAGGTATTGTGATCATGTGTTGCCACCACGATGAACAACACTGAGTGTTAAGACGATCAAATTCAAGGGAAGCATTAGGAAAACTCAGGGGAGGGGTGTGTTATTTTCTTTTGTCTGTATGTATTAAAAACAACTTTCACAACAATAAAAACAAAAAATACATAAAAATAAACATACACCATTAATTTGTATTAACATTCATATATTTAAAATATCTTGTTAATTCACGAGAGTCTTGTATCATTTCATATAACACAAGAGATTGAATAGATTCATTTTATTTCACATCAAGAGAATTACTCTCGATGCATTTTTATATAAAATGTTTGTTTAACGTCTTGAAATTCAATTGGCAGACCTGACCACATACATGATATAAAAATGTTTGATTTTCTTGCTTGTAGAATTTTAAAGTCAAAATTGTGTGTATTAGATTTAAATTATTTTATTTCTAACATTTAAATTCATTTTGAGATTATTTTTTTGAAACTTTAGAGGACGATGTTTGGAGGCATTCTGGTGAAGAAATGCCGGACACAATAAAAAGTATAAGAAATTATTTTATTTAGTTTTTGGCTTTTTAGCTATTTAATGGGATATATATATAATCAGAATAATATTAGCATATACGTATTTTTATTGGGATCTTTAGAAGTACAATATTTAATAGTATTAAGTTCTATATTTGGATCGGGCTTGTGAATTTATTTAAATTAGAGGAGATTTAGCGTACAAATTAAAAAGAAAGGAAAAAGAAAAAGAAAAGTAGAAAAGAAAAAGAAAATTAATAGATCGAAAAAAAAAAGAGAAATGCATAGAGGCTAAACGAGAGAGTGAGAAATAAAAAGGCGGCTGGGGTTTTTCATCTTTAATTCTTGTTGCTTTCGATCCTGTTTCGGACACGTTTCGATCGTAAAATCATCTAGGGATCATCCCTTTTATGGTCTAAGACAAGTATAATCCGTCTTTTTTTTTAAATATCGATAAAGCCATATATTTTTGTTAAAAGAGATTTGAAAATGCTTTTAACGATTTAAACGAGATATGATGGTTTATGCATACGTATATGAATTTTGTGTATATATTCTATATTTTTATGTGTTTGATTGTGCGTGAGTTTCTGACCACATACATGATATAAAAATATTTGATTTTCTTGCTTGTAGAATTTTAAAGTCAAAATTGAGGAATGTATAAGATGAAAGTTGATGTCCCTAAAAATATGTGGGTCTGGTTCGACCCGAACCCGATAACCCATGTCCGAAAAAGATACTTTGAGGTTCATCTAGTCTTATTTTATGAGAAGCCCAGTCTGGGATAGCCCTGTTAGGGAATATGGTCATAATCATAAATTCATGGGCTTGATCCCTAACTAGTATAGTTGGAGCCCGACCCGGGCCCAATAAGGGCCTAATATCTAGAACAGTACTCTCGGACACATAAAGATCTGCAACAGATAAGGACAATATCTTATGAATCCAAGATTTGATATGATTTCAGACTCATCAATTAGAGTCCTACTCTAACACATGTTCTACTAGCCTACCCCTCCAAGCCCCTATAAATACAGATATTTCTTATGGTTTTACACATTCATCTCTTTGATTCACTTCTTCTATTCACATATTCACTCACTTTGTTCTCGTTATTTATTTTCTGAGCACTGACTTAGGCATCGGAGGGGTCACGTCGAAACACCTTCGGTGCCCCTAATTTTAGCTTCTGTCTGTGCAGTGCACGTGAAACCCGACCCGACTATGGAGGATTTGGAGATTCGCTCTACCAGATCGAACCCGAAAGAAAATTTCGACATCATCAATTAGCGCCGTCTGTGAAAATTTGAAAAAAAAAAGTTAAAACGATGAGAATCGAGCTATAGAAGGGGGAAAAAATCTTTATTAACAAGAAAAGAGTTGTCAATCACCCTCCATCATAATCTGTTGTCGTGAACCAGCCACGGGGGGCCAGGGATTAATTGCTGCACCCATGTGCTGCAGTGTCTTCCATTAAAGATTTCCAAATACAAAAACAAAAGAAAGCAGACTCTTCTGAACAAAATCATGTCTGCCCTACGTTGCTCTGTTGCTGCTTCCAAGTGTTACACCGCACACCCCACAACCTTTGTATGGGGTTCTCGCTACAACCGCATCCATGCCCCCGTCGGTTCTAGAAGTCTGCGCATCGCTTCACTTCTAGACCTCCCGTTCTCTCATCGGGCTATTTATCAGGTCGCAGAAGCCCTGCCGTTAATGAAAAAATCGGAGAGACTAAGGCTAAGCAGATTTACGATTCTTTGATGAATTGGCCTTCATAATTGATGAACAAAGATCGGCAGACAAACTTTGGCCCATGAATTTCGATCAATGGTATTCATCTTGGTCGCAACCCAATGGTCCCACCATCTCTCAGCCGACACCAACGATCAAACACACCTCCTGTCAGGTTTGCTCGGTCGCATGTTTCCTGTCCCAGTGATAATCGTAGATCGCTGCTCTCTGGAGCACAGCACCACCGCCGATCCTTTGACGATCGGCCTTCATAATCGACGAATAAAGATAAGTCTAGATTCTTCATTGTGATTTATTATACTATTGTTGATTATTATAAGCGCTTAATCGCATCTATTTCTCTTGGGAATTATTATCTTGATTCCTTTACTATATTTTGTTCGGTCATGCTTATGGTTGAATTGTATGTGTGACTTGTTGGTTCAAGCTCAGTCGTCAATTTGGTTTGTGTTCTGATTGGGCTCGATCGTTCCCATGCTTTGGACACATTAGTCTTGTTTTAATGCACTTTAAGTGTTCGATGAATTGATGAGCAGCGGACGCTTTGCCTTCGGTTACTCCTCACCATTCGTGGTAGGCTCGTTCATCTTCCTTCTTGGCTCGATCCCCTTGCAGTTGATGGTTTATAGACCATGTCGGTCATTGGTTCAGTCAAGAGCCTGGATATTTCGCACTCTACCAGCCAGGGAAGTTTCTTATTTTTGACTCCTTGATTTAATTCATTAGGTGATTAATATGCTGGAGTTATCAATTTATTATTGTTATCTTTGTCATATCGGACTCGAAACATGACAAGCGTAACCACCAGGGGCGGACCCATGTAGGCTCCGGGGGGGCATGGTTCTCCCCTCAAATTTTTTTAAAAATTATTAGTGTATACTTATATTAATTTTTTAATAAAATAAAATATGATACATGTTAATTTTAAATAATATTGATGTAATATATTTCAAAAAAAATATGTTTAATAACTCATCAAATAATTGTATAATAAATTATTATGAATTGATTATAATGTTTTAAATGTACTGGTCGTCTTTTAGTTGATATAAAATGCACATGCATGATTGTTTTATGAATTGTATCCAATAACGGAGCCAGATTTTTATCTCTATCTAAACTAAAATTTTTTAAGTTCTCTATTTTTTATGTGTTGAGGTTTTATCTTTTTATTTTTAAAATTGTTCACGGGAATATTGATAAAGTTGACTAAATTTAATGTATAATAAATAGGAAAAAATTTAGGTCGCCTAAGCGACTACCCGGGCGGAACAACACATAGTTTCGTTCGTAATTGTGCCCCCCTTGACCAAATTTTCTAGGTCTGCACCTGAGCGTAACAAGTCGAGTCTCTCAACGTTTCTAGTGAACACAAAAGATTTGATTTGGTAACCATTACGTGAATCCATCGAATCGGCGCATGTCATTATCCCGAGAAATATGGGGATATAATTTTAATATGTGGCTTAATCTTGTTTTTTCTTCTTGTGCATTTCAACATGAATAATTGAAATAGAGAATAATAATTAATTGGATGTAAATACCTCAATCACTTTCCCATGTGCATAAATTCTTGGCTCATATTTATAGACAATGCTACAGAAGCATATCACTAGGATATGGGAGAATGCAAATATTACATTAAATTCGTAAAGTTTGCCTCGTGGGACTTAATTAAATTTGGTAGTTGATGATGGGTTTGACTCACAAAACATATATGTCATAAATTGGTTTACTTGGAATACATACTATGAGTTGCAGATCAAGAATGGTCCCTAATACTGGGGACTTCATTATTTGCTCTGTTCGTGCCCTTATTATTATTTTTTATTTTATCTGTATAGTTTTGTGAGTAAGATATATTTGGTGGCCTCTGTCTCTCTTCGAATTTTATTATAATACTTTGTGCTCGTACAAAATATATTAAAGTACGCTTTGTGCATTTTACTTGGGCTAGGATTATATTAATTATTGTGTTTCCATCTGATTCAACTCTAAATTAATAATTGAAACAACCTCGTACGAGGAGTCGTTTCACATCTTTAGGATTTTATCACCATCTGAACAAATAAATTCTATAACCAATTTCTTATGGTGTACCATTTATTTCGAATATCATGCATTATTATTTTGTAACTTATTGTGTTTTTTAATATCGGAATCAGCAAGTCGAGAAATAAAGATAAGTTATTTAAGTGTTATTATTTTTAGCAAACTATTCTTATTGTGACAAATTTTAAGATATCTCGTAATAAATTTTTTATGTGGAGTCATGTATTTAATTAACCCAATATTGTATTGGACTTCTATTGCTTTGTATTTTTTGTTTAGGTCTCTTTTACGCATCGGGCGTGCAATCTAGCAATAAGGCCCAATCCATGGCTCAACACTTTATAAGTCCGGGCAGGTCCGACATCATAAATCCACTCCGGTGGTGCTTAACCAAAATCCTCTCCGGGGGTGCAAAACCAAAATCCTCTCCGGGGTATTAAATCAAAATCCTCTCCGGGGGTGTTAAACCAAAATCCTCTTCGGGGGTGCTAAACCCAAACCCACTCCGGTGGTCAAATCAAAGCCCGACCAGCTCGGCACTCACCACGCCATTTCTGGTCAAATCAAAGCCCGACCAGCTCGGCACTCACCACGCCATTCGTGGTAAAATCAAAGCCCGACCAGCTCGGCACTCACCACGCCATTCGTGGTCAAATCAAAAGCCCGACCAGCTCGGCACGATCTAAATCCAAGCCACTCGTGATTATCTCAAAAGCCCGAACAACTCGGAAATATGTAAACCCACGCCACTCGTAGTTATCTCAAAATCTCGACCAAGCTCGACACCTACCACGCACTTCGTGGTCAAATTCAAAGCCCAACCAGCTCGGCACCTACCACGCCACTCGTTGCCTCCATCAAAAGCCCATCCGGTTCGGGAATGTTACTTGTACTTGGTTAATATAAGAGTTCTTACTTGGGCTCGGGATCCGACCACACCACATGGTCTAAACTTCATACTTTCTTTAAACCAGAAGGGGGAGGTACTATTGATGTCCCTAAAAATATGTGGGTCTGGTCCGACCCGAACCCGATAAACCATGTCCGAAAAAGATACTTTGAGGCTCATCTAGTCTTATTTTATGAGAATCCCAGTCTGGGATAGCCCTGTTAGGGAATGTAGTAACCCAGATACCATTTTAAGATAATAATATGTTAAACATGATTAAGGGTTGGTATTTAACCAATTTCGGAGTGTTATTGGACTTCAGAAGTAAAATTTGGGCTTTTTAATTTTGGGCCGGATAGTAAGCTCCGATCCCGGATAGTAAGCTCCGATCCTAGATAGTAAGCTCCGATTCCGAAATCGGAAGTTCCGATCCTGGCCGAGAAATTTGGCTATAAATAGGGTCGTTCAGAGTTCATTTTCAATTACGAATTCCCGAGTTTCCTTATTCAGTTATATAGTGTGAGATATACACTTGAGGGCCCTATCGGTTATAATAGAGGTTCTTGAATAACCAAGGTGTGGTTATAGTCATCCGGGACTAGCGACTCCAAAGGGCTAACTACGGACGAAGGTATGGTTCGGGAATCTATTTAAGTTTTGGGAGTACTTATTAGCTTAGTTAAGGCTTATAGAATTTATGTAGTGATACGGTGAACTTTTGAATATAGGCTTGGAACCTAGGATCCTATTATACTTGAACTAGCCTAGAGGTACGTACACATTGATTGAGATTACCAGCGAGTATACATGTTTATATGTTGCATTTGTTTGGCATTATTATATGACATGATGTATGCTTTACCGTCTTCTATACTCATATGTCATGTGCATATACACGTTGAGCCTATACCTTGTTATACCTGATTATAGAGCCGCTCAACTCTATACTCGATAGTCTGTCACTGAGAGTACCGCGACGGCGGGGGCATTTATGTCTGTCTACTCTGGTGTACTAGACGAGTGTGATTGCACCCAGAGGTTGATCCGTGCGGTGGCAGCACTCATATGGCGCCGGTTCTGAGCATGACTTTTCAGATGATTTTTTACCAGTCATCATGTTGCATGCATTATATACATATGTTTACTCATGTCTATGTACTGGGCGTAGCGCTCACGTCCTAGTTGTTATCTTGGACACCCTATTCCATGGGGCAGGTCGCAGGATGGACGGAGCTGGTAGTTCAAGGCAGGACTAGGGAGAAGGAGCCTTGAGGATTTTATTATACAGCAGGATTCGATATAAATGTATAATGTTTACTGTTTAAGATTTCGAATTGGTTGTATCATTACAGTATTAAGCCTGAATTATATTACTAAGCTGATATGTAAATTATGGTTTTGTTTCCGCATGTCTTACTTTGTTAAGTTATTTTGCTGTATTAAGTTTAATGTATGCTATTAGTTGCCAGTTAGTAGGTGATACCATGCAGGGTTACTACATTTTTGGTATCAGAGCATGCTTAGATTTTGGGATTAGTACTTGGGATTTAGAATTAGTTAGAGTAATTCTTGCGCATTTGGGATTTTAATGTGCAATTCTTTTCAGGATATGGCTGACGAAAGTCACGGTAGTGTTGGCCAGGGAGGTGGTCATCATCATCGTCGCCATCATCATCAGGATGATCAACATCGTCCTCATGAGGGTCGACGTCGCTATACTATTAATAAGTTCATGCAGGTAGGACCGAAACCCTTAGTGGGAGGCGAGAATCCTGAACAAGCTAGAAGCTGGATGTCTAAACTTGAGAGCACGTTCCGAGCTTTCGAGTGTACTGAGGAGCAGAAACTGAAAGTTCTAGAATTCGTTCTAGAGGATAGAGCACGTTTTTGGTGGGATGCCAAGGTTGCTCAGGCACGTACTGAGAGAGGACAGGTGACTTGGGGGGATTTTTGTCGGGAGTTTCAGAAATTATATTTTCCTCCGGCTGTTCGCCAAGCACGATCTATGGAGTTGCTTACTTTGAGGCAAGGATCAATGACTATTGATCAATATCAGCAACGATTTCTTGATCTGCTACCTTTCAGTCCCCATATCAATGAGAGTGATACGTCGAAATATGATATCTTTTTACAAGGTTTGAACCAAGATATCTACTCTCAGGTTGTCGTCTGTGATGACCCGGTGTCTTATGAGACTTTGGTGAACCGTTGCCGTCTTGTGGAGACCAGCAACAGGCGTGGATAGTTGATGATGCCAGCACAGCCTAGTGGATTTATTGAGCCTCGAGCTCAATCTGTTGTGCCATTTGTACCTACGTCTTCTTCTACTCCTACTACTTCGTCTGGTTCTCGTGGTTCACGAGGTATGTTCCATTTTGGGAAGAAGAAGAAGAAAGAGGAGTTTTGTAGCCATTGTGGAGGGAAGCATCCTGCAGCTTCATGTCGGAGAGCTATTGGGGCTTGTTATATTTGTGGTCAGCAGAGACATCTGCGGAGAGATTGTCCTCAGTGCATGGGTTCTGCTAGTGGATCGGGATCCCAGGTTGGATCTCAGGCTTCTACTTTTCCACGTCAGCAGCCAGCACCACAGAGTTCTTTTTGGTTTTCGTCCCCAGACTCAAGGGCAGGTGTTTGCTCTGTCTCAGGAGCAGGCTACGGAAGGAAGCGATCGCATGTTGGTAGGTAACTTCTTGTTATGTGGTATTCCTGCACTTGTATTAATTGATACTGGAGCATCGCATTCCTTTATTTCTAGTCGCTTCGTTAAGAGACATAGATTACCTTACGTATCATTAGATATGGATTTAGTTGTATCTACTCCGTTAGAGCAGGAGGTAGTAACTAAGCGTCTAGTGATGGGTTGCCTTCTGGAATTTGAGGGTAATGTGTTATCGGCTAATTTGATGATATTAGCGATGATGGATTTTGATTGTATTTTGGGAATAGATATGCTGACTTTGTATCACGCTACTATGGATTGTTATCAGCGTCTGGTACAGTTTCATTCCGTTGAGGGTGATAGCTGGTACTTTTATGTTGAGGGTGCGCGACCTCCGATGCCACTTGTTTCGGCTCTGAAGGCATGTCATGTCTTGGAGTCAGGTGGGGAGGGCTACCTCATCTATGCGGTTGATATGTCTGCGAGTAGTCCGGGTATTGATCAGCTACCGGTTGTCAGCGAGTTTCCTGACGTATTCCCTGATGAGATTCCTGGTTTTCCTCCGGTTCGAGAGGTTGAATTTGGTATTGATCTAGTACCAGGAACTACGCCTATATCCCGAGCACCTTATCGTCTGGCACTGTCAGAGATGAGGGAATTGAAACAGAAGTTGCAAGATCTGCTTGATAAGGGATATATTCGTCCGAGTGTTTCTCCGTGGGGAGCACCTGTTTTGTTTGTCAAGAAAAAGGATGGATCGATGCGATTATGTATTGATTACAGGCAGTTGAATCGTGTCACCATTAAGAATAAGTATCCTTTGCCGCGGATTGATGATCTGTTCGATCAACTACAGGGTACTTCTGTTTATTCGAAGATAGATCTGAGATCTGGATACCATCAGATGCGGGTACGAGACTCAGATATATCTACGACTGCTTTCAGGACCAGATACGGGCATTATGAGTTTCTGGTGATGCCATTCGGTTTGACGAATGCACCGGCAGTCTTTATGAATCTGATGAATCAGGTATTTCGAGAATATCTGGATAGATTTGTCATTGTCTTCATAGATGATATTCTTGTTTATTCTCATGACAAGGATGAGCATGCACAACATTTGAGGATTGTTCTACAGACGTTACGAGATAAGCAGCTATATGCGAAATTGAGCAAGTGTGAATTCTGGCTTGATCGGGTAGTATTTCTCGGTCATGTGATTTCAAGTGAAGGGATATCTGTTGATCCTAGTAAGATAGAGGCAGTGCTGAACTGGTCTCGTCCGACGACGGTTGCTGAGATTCGTAGTTTCTTGGGTCTAGCAGGATATTACCGTCGGTTCATCGAGAATTTTGCACAATTGGCAAGGCCTTTGACTCAGCTTACTAGGAAAGATGTTACCTTCATTTGGTCCTCGAATTGTGAGGAGTCGTTTCACGAGCTGCGTAGACGTCTTACTACTGCACCTGTGCTAGCTCTACCTTCTGGATCAGGAGGTTATGTTGTTTATACTGATGCCTCTGGTCAGGGGTTAGGATGTGTTCTGACACAGCATGAACATGTTATTGCCTATGCTTCTCGACAGTTGAAGACGCATGAGACTAACTATCCAGTGCATGATCTCGAGTTAGCCGCCATTGTATTTGCGCTCAAGATTTGGAGACATTTTCTTTATGGCGAGAAATTTGAGATATTTACGGATCACAAGAGTTTGAAGTATTTATTCACTCAGGCAGAGTTGAATATGCGACAGAGACGCTGGATGGATCTCCTGAAGGATTATGATTGTGAAATCAAATATCATCCAGGTTCTTCTAATCTTACTGCTGATGCCTTGAGTCGGCAGGTGAGACTGTCTGCACTTCAGACTAATGAAATATCTCATATGATTCAAGAGTGCTGTTCATTGAGTTTTACGCTCAAGCACAAGAAAGGGAGGAATGAGATTCGTTTGTATACTATTCTATCTGAGCCAACATTGTATTCTCGGGTCAGAGATGCTCAGATATCTGATGTTAAGACTCAGCGATTGGCACGTCTAGCCAATGGAGTTAATACATCTGGATTCCATTTTCAGGCAGATGGTTTATTGTGCCTATCCAATAGAGTGGATGTACCTAATGTTGCGGAGCTCAGGAATGATATTCTATCTCAAGCTCACAGGAGTCGATTATCAGTTCATCCTGGAAGTATGAAAATGTATAAGGACTTGCGAACTAGATTCTGGTGGAAGGGGATGAAGCGAAGTGTGTATCAATTTGTTTCGAGATGTTTGGTTTGTCAACAGGTCAAGGCTGAACATCGACGACCAGGTGGATTACTGCAGAATCTTGAGATTCCCGAATGGAAGTGGGAGCACGTGACTATGGATTTTGTTACCCACTTGCCTATGACTTCACGTCAGTATGATGCTATCTGGGTTGTCGTTGACCGTTTGACAAAATCAGCACATTTCATTCCTTATAACCGGGAGTATTCTTATGATCGCATGGCACGCTTATATATCCAGGAGATTGTGCGATTACATGGGATTCCAGTGAGTATTGTCAGTGATAGAGATCCACGATTTACTTCACGTTTTTGGGGTAGTTTTCAGCAAGCGTTGGGTACCACTCTGAGTTTGAGTACGGCGTATCATCCGGAGACTGACGGGCAGTCAGAGCGCACTATTCGTACGCTGGAGGATATTCTACGTTCTTCTGTCATGGACTTTGGTTTATCTTGGCAGGATCAGTTACCTTTGATTGAATTTGCCTACAATAACAGTTATCATCGTAGTATTGATATGGCACCTTTCGAGGCATTGTATGGTCGACGGTGTCGTACTCCGTTATTCTGGGATGAAGTCGGGGAACGGCAAGTCGAGGGTCCTGAATTGGTGCAGCAGATTGTAGACAAGGTAGATTTGATCAAGCATAGGATCAAAGTTGCTCAAGATAGACAAGCCAGTTATGCGAATATTCGCCGTAGGCCACTTCAGTTTGAGCCTGGTGAATATGTTTTTCTGCGAGTATCACCTTTCAGGAAGGTGATGAGATTCGGTGTGAAAGGCAAGTTGTCTCCTCGTTTCATTGGGCCTTTCCAGATACTGGATAAGATCGGAGATGTTGCTTATCGTTTGGCTTTACCGCCATCTCTTTCCAGTATACACAATATTTTTCATGTGTCGTTGCTTCGACAGTACATAGCTGATGAATCTCATGTGATTCAGTCTACTGATATTCAGCTAGAGCCAGATCTGTCTTTTGTTGAACGACCAATCTGTATCCTAGACAGGAAGGAAAAAGTTCTTCGGAACAAGACTATACCACTTGTGATGGTACAGTGGCAGCACCGAGGCGTTGAAGAAGCAACTTGGGAAACTGAGAGTCGTATGCGAGCAGAATATCCTGAGTTGTTTGCTTTGTATTTTTGATTACCATGTAAGATGTAATTACCGTTGTTGTAATAAGACATGGTTTGATGTTTCATATTGTTATCTTGATTTGTCTTTAGATGTTATTTCGCGGACGAAATATCTAAAGGTGGGGAGAATGTAGTAACCCAGATACCATTTTAAGATAATAATATGTTAAACATGATTAAGGGTTGGTATTTAACCAATTTCGGAGTGTTATTGGACTTCAGAAGTAAAATTTGGGCTTTTTAATTTTGGGTCGGATAGTAAGCTCCGATCCTAGATAGTAAGCTCCGATTCCGAAATCGGAAGTTCCGATCCTGGCCGAGAAATTTGGCTATAAATAGGGCCGTTCAGAGTTCATTTTCAATTACGAATTCCCGAGTTTCCTTCTTCAGTTATATAGTGTGAGATATACACTTGAGGGCCCTATCGGTTATAATAGAGGTTTTTGAATAACCAAGGTGTGGTTATAGTCATCCGGGACTAGCGACTCCAAAGGGCTAACTACGGACAAAGGTATGGTTCGGGAATCTATTTAAGTTTTGGGAGTACTTATTAGCTTAGTTAAGGCTTATAGAATTTATGTAGTGATACGGTAAACTTTTGAATATAGGCTTGGAACCTAGGATCCTATTATACTTGAACTAGCCTAGAGGTACGTACACATTGATTGAGATTGCCAGCGAGTATACATGTTTATATGTTGCATTTGTTTGACATTATTATATGGCATGATGTATGCTTTACCGTCTTCTATACTCATATGTCATGTGCATATACACGTTGAGCCTATACCTTGTTATACCTGATTATAGAGCCGCTCAGCTCTATACTCGATAGTCTGTCACTGAGAGTACCGCGACGGCGGGGGCATTTATGTCTGTCTACTCTGGTGTACTAGACGAGTGTGGTTGCACCCAGAGGTTGATCCGTGCGGTGACAGCACTCATATGGCGCCGGTTCTGAGCATGACTTTTCAGATGATTTTTTACCAGTCATCATGTTGCATGCATTATATACATATGTTTACTCATGTCTATGTACTGGGCGTAGCGCTCACGTCCTAGTTGTTATCTTGGACACCCTATTCCATGGGGCAGGTCGCAGGATGGACGGAGCTGGTAGTTCAAGGCAGGACTAGGGAGCAGGAGCCTTGAGGATTTTATTATACACAGGATTCGATATAACTGTATAATGTTTACTGTTTAAGATTTCGAATTGGTTGTATCATTACAGTATTAAGCCTGAATTATATTACTAAGCTGATATGTAAATTATGGTTTTGTTTCCGCATGTCTTACTCTGTTAAGTTATTTTGCTGTATTAAGTTTAATGCATGCTATTAGTTGCCAGTTAGTAGGTGATATCATGCAGGGTCACTACAGGGAATATGGTCATAATCATAAATTCATGGGCTTGAGCCCTAACTGGTATGGTTGGAGCCCGACCCGAGCCCAGAAAGGGCCTAATATCTAGAACCTTCCAGTACTCTCGGATAGATGAAGATCTGCAACAGATAAGGACAATATCTTATGAATCGAAGATTTGATATGATTTCAGACTCATCAATTAGAGTCCTACTCTAACACATGTTATACCTTTCCCTCCAAGCCCCTATAAATACAGGTATTTCTTATGGTTTTACACATTCATCTCTTTGATTCACTTCTTCTATTCACATATTCACTCACTTTATTCTCGTTCTTTATTTTCTGAGCACTGACTTAGGCATCGGAGGGGTCACGCCGAAACACCTTCGGCGCCCCCTAATTTTAGCTTCTGTTTGTGCAGTGCACGTGAAACCCAACCCGACCCGCTTTGTGAAGGATTTGGAGATTCGCTCTACCAGACCGAACCCGGAAGAAAATTTCGACATCATCAAAAATGATTGACGGCGAAAGGAGATCGAGCGGGCTAAGATGGAAGGGACGATTTATAGAGTTGGAACTGGGTTGGGTTGAGCTTTTTGATGGGCTTCCCAGATAGGGGGTTGGAATTGGGTTGAGCTTTTTTGATGGGCTTCATAGATTAGTTATTATTATTTGTGGTGAAGGAAAAAAAAGTTTTTCAATAATTGGAGAATTTTAACTTGCAAAGATTATTATTCTTTTTGTTTGGGTTTACTTTTTAATGTATTTTTTTAAAAAAAAAATCGATTGCATATTATATTATATATCATCATCCTTCTTTTTAAAAAAAAAAAAAAAAAGAAATCTTAATTAATGTGAGTTCACTTATTAATTGGTAATGAATCAATCACATTCATAAATCAATTATTGAAGGATCGATGAAAATATAACAATCACAATCTCTCATGAATTTGGATTGGTCGGCTAATTGGACTTGAAGTCATGTATTTGTTACACAGTATTTATTTTAGTAAATTTTTACACTCATATGTAGGGATGGGATATCGAATCACAATACCGACTTTTCGGTATACCGTACCGAAATTTTTTCGATATATAAACATTTTTTTGGTATATCGAATTTTTTTTCGGTATCTCTACGGTATCAGTATGAATTTTTTCCGTACCAAAATTTCGGAATTTCGATATTGATTCCGATATGAATTTTTTTCATAACAATATTTTTTTATACGGTATATCGAAAACCCACCCTTACTCATATGTATGTAAACACAATTTTAATATAATTTCTATCTACCGTATCCATCATTAAGGTTACTCCCACTCATATCTATATCTATATCTATATATATATATATATATATATATATATATATATATCTTGATGGTCCATACATCATAATGCAGTGGAGCTGCTTTGTTTTCAATGTTTTTTTTTCATTCCAATTGATTATGAAAAATATATTGCGGATTCTTCTTTTTTTTTTACAACTAATTAATTAATTTAATTAATTTCTCGTAATAACTTGAAACATAGACATCATTTTGGACAATAGCTTATTTTATGACCATCCTCATTTGTACCAAATCCTGTTGTTCACATGAGATGCAGAATAATAGATTCCTTCTCTTTTTTTTCTACGTCAAACTAAACTTTGGAATAATCCTATTATTAAAAACAACTTTCACAACAAGAACCAAAATTACATAAAAATAAACACACTGTTAATTTTTATTAACATTCATATTTTAAAATATCTTCTTATTTCACAAAAGTCTTGTATCATTTCATATAACACATGCAAGAAATTGAATAGATTCATTTTTTTCACATCAAGAGAATTACTCTTGATGCATTATTATATAAAACGTTAGTGTAACGTCTCGAAATTCAAGTGACCGACCTGACCATATGCATGATATAAAAATATTTGATTTTCTTGCTTGTAGAATTTTAAAGTCAAAATTTTGCGTGCTAGATTTAAATTATTTTATTTCTAACATTTAACGCCATTTTGAGATTTTTTTGAAACTTTAGAGGACGATGTTTGGAGGCATTCTGGTGAAAAGATACCCGGACACAATAAAAGGTATAAGAAATTATATTATTTAGTTTTTGGGATTTTGAGGTATTTAATTGGAGATATATATATATATATAGATAATCAGAATAATTATTAGTATATATGTATTTTTTTGGGCTCCTTAGAAGTAGAATATTATAGTATTAAATTTATTTAAATTAGAGGAGATTTAGCGCACAAATTAAAAGAAAGGAAAAAGAAAAAAACATAGAAAAGAAAAGAAAAAGAAAAGTAATAGATCGAAAAAAAAAGAAGAGAAATGCATAGAGGCTAAACGAGAGAGAGAGAAATAAAAAGGCGGCTGGGGTTTTTCATCGTTGATTCTTATCATTTTTCGATCGTGTTCTGGGCACTTTTCGATCGCAAAATCATCTCCGGATCATCCTTTCTATGGTCTAAGGCAAGTATAATCCGTTTTGTTTTTTTGAACTATCGATGACGCCATATATTTTTTAAAAGAGATTTGAGGATGCTTTTAACGATCGAGACGAGATAAGATGGTTTATGGAATTTTGTGTATATATTTTTTATTTGTATGTGTTTGATTGTGTGTGTGTTTTTGTGTATGAGTGTCGGTGTTTTTGTGTATGACAGTATGAGTGTGTGTTGGGAGCGTGACCTAGTGTGTATTTTTTGTGTTGAATTTTGAGGAAAAGAAAAGGGTAAAATAATTTTATGATTTATGGTGAAGGTACTATGAGGTTGATGGAGCGTGAATGTGACGTCTCGTATTTTTCAACATTTATAAAACTAGACTAGATACGGAAAAAAGGTGGGAAAATTTTTCAAAACTTTAAACAATTCAGATAGTGCATTAGGCTAACTCGAAAAGAAATTCAAAATTTAAATAATAACAATATATATAATTTCGTGACGCTATCACGCACAAAATAGTTGAAACACAGATACAACCCTACAGTCAAGAAGAACTAAAATACGGCACGTCAAAAACTACTACTAACATCTTAAGAGGATCGGGGAATGTGAGCTAAAATAAATAAACTACTTACATAAAATACATTTGAAAATAATCGAGGAATCCTCACAACAATATCAAACTGAAATGAACATTTAAAAGACTAAACATTTGAAATTCTCAAAACTCAACATTTAAAATACTAACAATGAAAATACAAAAATATGGATCTTTAAAAACTTAACATAAAAAATTTAACAACATAATCATAATAAACATATGAAAATCTCCTATTCTTTAAAAAGTCAGAGCATAGGAACTGCAGTGCCATGCAACGTCATCGCCTCTTGGACTCTTCAACCAATCTATCAATTCCTTTAAATCAAAACTGCTAATCCAACTGTACCATTCAAGTATAGTGAGTCTAATGATTCAACAAGATTAAAAACATGCATAACAAAAACGTAATAGCTTCAAAATACATTATACTTAAAATGATTTGAACATACATACAATGATACTTTAAACTTGAAAACTTAAACATCACTATACTTTAAAATTTAACAACATAATCATAACAAACATATGAAAATTTCATATTCTTTAAAACGTTACAGCATTGGAACTGCAGTGCCATGCAACGTCATCGCCTCTTGGACTCTTCAGCCAATCTATCAATTCCTTTAAATCAAAACTGCTAATCCAACTGCACCATTAAAGTATAGTGAGTCTAAAGATTCAAAAAGATTAAAAACATGCATAACAAAAACGTAATAGCTTCAAAATACATTATACTTAAAATGGCTTGAACATACATACAATGATACTTTAAACTTAAAAACCTTGAACATGATCTTCAAAACTCTATGAAATGCGAAGAACTTAAACATATAAATCTTCATACTTAACATAAAGAACTTGAAAATAATCTTCATGCATTATTACATAACATTACTACTATAGTGACCCGTACCCTGAATTTATTATTAAATGATAATTAATTATCTAATCATGTTTAGATTAAGTGAAACATGATTAAGGGATTTCCAAATGGATCTAAGGAGTTCAAAAATGAACCCAGGACACTCGAAAATGGTCCGGTAGGAGTTTGGGCTTCGAAGTGATCGAAAGCTCCGAATAAAGGTTCGGAAGCTCTGTTTGGATCGGAAGCTCCGATCAAGTCCCGGACCAGCTGTCTGAAATATTATGTCATTGATGACATCACAGGGATCGGAAGCTCCGATGTAGGATCGGAAGCTCCGATCAGACTGTCGGCCACCAGCCAGTGTTTGACACGTGGTTGCCTGTGAGGGATCGGAAGCGCAGGATCGGAAGTTCCGATCACCGTCTATAAATATAGGTGTGAGGGCCTCATTTCAAACCGCACCATTTCCTCTCCTTCACCCGCGCGGTCCTATTTTAGGGCTTTGGGTTCTCTTATTTTAAAGTTGGAGTAGGAAGTATATTTTAGTATAGTCAGACAGTGTCTGACATAGTAGTGGAGCGGTGTCAGAGTAGCGGAGCTGTGCTCGTGGTTGAGGTGCTGCAACAGGGGTGTGCCCCTAGTTGCGGGTTAGTCGTCATCAGAGGGCTGACGACGAACGCATGTATAGCTTTTGCTTCCTAAAAATATTTAGGAGTATGCAATAGTTTAGTTAAGTCTTTTAGAGCTTCATTATTGATGCATGAGTAATTTGCATTGTAGAGCTGTTGGTAGGCTTGGAACCTAGAGTGGAACTGCTAGGACTGCCTTTAGTAAGGTACGTAAGTACTGACTGAGATGACCAATATGATATATGATATATGTGTTGCATGTGTATGTGCTATGTGATTTCCATGTTTTACTGCTTTATCACATGCATGTTTTTACATACTGGACTGCATCTCGTGAGAGGTGAGTCATTGAAAGTTTCCATAGGGAGCTTGTGCCTCATCATGGACTCGAGTCAGGTGTGACAGTTTTCATATGAGCCTTGTATCCTATTTTGGATTTGGGTCAGGTTTGGGGAGGCTCAGCCCCTGGTTTTGCTATCACTAGGAGCGACCACGATGGTGGGGTAGACGCTATAGTTGATACGTGAATATACGAGTACCCCCGCGGACTAGCTATCTAGCAAGGTGCTGTATATTCATGGCGCCCTGAGTAGACTATTTTACCTATATTTTAAAGTCATTTATGTACTGCATATATTTTATATATCATTGCTTCCGTATTGAGAGATGTCGCTCACGCCCAGTATTTTTTGTATTTTTGGACACCTTATTCGACGGGGCAGGTGCAGGATAGGTGTTGTGCCGTAGCTTGGAGAAGCCAGCGACCAGTGAAGACATCGAGTTTAGCTGTAGGTTATTTATTTGATTGAGTTGTATAATCGAATTTGTTTAACCGGTTGTATTCTGCCGGTCAGCATTTATTTAAATTTTCCGCTGTGATTTTTTGATTAAGTTTTAATTGCATGCTTAAATTTGGCTCTAACTCTGATTAGATAGTGGATCCGGGTTGGATCGCTAGATTTTTTAGTATCAGAGCACATGCAAATATTTTTGGGATATAGTGCTGAGTTATTGGGTTACCGTGCAGGTAATGACCAGATTCGATAAAAGAGCAGCGAGTGACTTTGGAAATACGAGATTCTTAGGGATTCTCAAGATCGTCATTTCTGTGGTTACTATCGAAGATTCGTCTTATGAAGATTCCAGCGAGACTCGACTGGAAGAGAATTTAGAAGATATTAATTCAGATTCCTCGAAAGATTGGTTAGAGCGGATGGTGCATCGCTACCCATTCAATTTTAACCAGTAAGGATTCTCCACTCGTAGTTGGAGAGATTGTTATAAAGACCCTTACCAGTGAATGCCTCGAGTAGTCAAGGCATGACCGTTTTCGAGCGTAAGGTCATTAAACTCACATGGGACATGACTTTGCATGTATGCCTACATTGATGATTACGGTAGGCAAACGAGAAACTTCATGTTCAAAATCATGTGATGGGTGCAAGAAGAGCCCCTAGATTAGATCGTGAGAAGAAGAGGTCCGCTGACGTGCAGTGATGCAGAGCATAGCTGGTTAGTAACCACGCACCATTTCTCCGGAGTTCCTTTTCATGAGTTCGAACGAGAGATTTGGCCATAAGTATGCTGTTATAGATGCGTGTGCCGATGAGAAGCTTCATGCTCAAGAAATCAAGACTGTACGATGATTTTATTACTGTATTTTAGTTGTAAGTAATGAATCATCATACACTGATTGTATCATTTCTAGTTATTGATTGTACAATTTTCATTGTATTTCGGATTCTGAAATTGTATTACATTTGATTGTAATAAAGAAATCGTACATAACTTGAAGCAATGATACTGTTGTATTTCTTTGGGAATCTTGATTTTGATCCAATGCTTGGTTGCATAGTGTTCGATTGCAGTGTTTTGATAAGGGTTTAGCATGTTTCGGTCTGATTAGTTCTAGGTGCTTTCCTAGGATGACCTAGTTATTCGGTGGACTAAGTTAGTGCCAACGGTGGGGTGAGTCCTCAGAGGCATGAGCTTTGTTCTAGGTTGTTTTCTTAGAACAGTATTTGTTTGACCTTCTTGGGTTTTGATGATGAGTTTTCATCAGGGAACCAGGTCGAGTATATACCAAGAGTTGTGGATTATTACCAGGATTATACGTGAGGCGGCGCGACCCTATGCCAGTGTTACTATGGAATACTTGATGTGCTTCAGAGGTTTCCTGGAAGCCTTTGTGCTTCAGTAGATGGCGGTGGGAAGGCTACTCAGTCTAGGGACATGGTAGCAGTCACGACAGGGTATGACCTTGGTGTGTATAAATACCGAGCTTGGTATCAGTGGGTTATTTATCTTCTGGATTTCTGTCAGATATTTTGATTTGAGATCTCTACTGTCAGGGTCGGTCTTGGAAGGTTTTCTTGACGAATGAGTGCTCTGAGCAGTTGGGTTTTTAACTCTTAAGATATTGCCAGACGAGTAGATCTAGTAGGTAGGTGGCTTTCTACCAAGTGATGACACAGAGTTTCGTCTGATGTCTTCAGGGATGAAGCATAGGAATTTTTCCTTGTAAAGGAAATGATCTAGGTTGTTAGATCGGGAGTGTTCCCTTGGGTTTTGTTCGCTTTGGTGGTTTTTTTTTTGGGTAAACAAGACAGCGGTTAGTAGTTTTCAAAATGGCGCAAGATGAGTGCCAGTGACTACTCTTAGCTATTGTCTGACGCTGTGGAGGATAGGCGTGTTGAATCCAGTGTGATTTGTTATTCCAAGTGTTTGAGAATAGTAGACTTGTGGCAATTGGGTCAAGGTTATTGATCGAGCCATGTAAGTCTTCGATAATCAGTGAATTGCTTGGATTTGATTTTCACTGACAGGTCAAGTGCAAACCGCAGTAGATCGATGGGGTCGGTAAGTATGTCCAATCAGGAATGATTTGGATATGTGGATCGAAAAGTCCTTGGGACAGTACTGTGAGTCTATGTGCTTAGGAGATGGGTACTTAGTACAATCTCAAAGCTGTAAGTGATTTGGGTATGTTTAGGATCTCTAAGAATGGCAGAGATAGAAATTTCTCGAGTTTCTACTGATAGTGGATGATCGCAAATTTGACTCGTGGTCAAGTTGGATGATAACTTGGTTATCAGTAGTAAGGATGAGTAAAGGAATTGGTAAGTTTTCCAGGAATGTTGTCTTCCTGTTGGGGAGAGACTGATTTGATCTAAGCGATTGCTTAGTATTAGCAATAGTATACTCAGTTCGAGTAGAGAAGGGAGCAAGTAGTTGCTTCATGTCATTCATAGATGACAATACTTGAAGAATGTCAACCGAACATTTGTTAAAAGTGTTCCAGCGATGACATCTAAGAATGCTGTTGAGTGTGAAGTCCAACAAGAATTGGGGATTCTAATGGGCATTAGCCAATGAGCATCAGTTGTTTGATTGTGTGATGCGACGATAGCTACGATCTGGTTTTCGGGATCTAGTACGATTGTTGCCAACAATCCACGAGTTTCTGATGTGCTGTGCCATGGGAATATTAGGATGGATCAAGGGTGATTGTCATAATCCAGTATGAAGGACAATGCTTCTTGTCTAAGGATGGGTCACATCAGTGCAGACTGATTGTCAAGGTTAATTGCATTTCAGCACTACACAATAGTCAGATATTTGATGTGTAGCAAGTTACTTTCAGTATGGAGTATTCCTAAAGAGTGACTTGGTAATTGGTGGCTGGCGTTAGTGCCGGAGATGACGTGTTCGCCAGGAATTATAGTCATTTCGATTCGTTGTCAAGAATAATGCGTTCAGCAAGGACACAAGTTGGCTAGGTTGAAGAATTTTTTGGGACTAGTTTTCCTTAAGATTTGTTAGGGTTGACCTTACTAGGTTGTGAGTAATGGTGATGTTTTCATCAGAGACTTCGAGATGAGTTATACCAAAGTGCAAAGGACTGTCAAGTTTTGAGACGGAACTGGGAGCATTTCCAGATGCCGGCATGCTGAGAATGGATTTTTTCGGACGGGCATTGTGGAGAAAGCTAGCCTTAGTCTCGATGTGTGTACAGTTATTGCAAGTGGTATGTCTGCCAGAAGGAGATTTGAAGATAGTCGAATCCTATGGAGTTGATTTGGGTATTGGGATAGTGTCGAGAAGTTTTGACTAATCCTTGACCATGAGTCATATATGGGTGACCTATGACCGAGGCGTTGTGGTTCATCAAGGATATGATGACTTCTACTATAGTGCATACGTGTGCATAACATATCCATCGTTGAGGATTTACCTGACGACTTGATTGTCGAAGTGAGGATAGATTTCCTCAGGATGTAGAGTTGAGTTATACTAAGAAACACGGACTGTGAATGGTACTAGATGTGTTAAATCAAGTTCCCAGCATTGCTTTTGAAGCTAGTGTGGTTTCAAGAGAGAATGAGAAGGGTAACCAGTTTGGTAATTGTGCAAGCAGTTACGTTGAGGTATGACTTAAATTCAGCAGGATTCTCTTGTAAGAAATGCGTGATTTGGTACGGTGTGGGAATGGATATTCTGCACTGAGAACTTTTGGAAACCACTAGATGGAGAAATTTAGTTAGTGATTCGACAAGAGTCGTACGTGAGGCAAGTTCAGCGAAAGGTTCGTTTGTATAAGTTTTCACTTAGGAAGTGAATGAAAATCAAGTAAAAGAAGGACACCGTGTTTTCCAAGACACTGTCGATGGGTTTGAGTCTTCGAGATAGCTTATCCTGATGCGTACTCTTTTGATATGTCATTGTCGGGATACGACGAGAAAACCAATGCTACGTTAGAAACAGTTCTAGTTTGAGATGTGGATGGACAAGAAAGAGTTCGACCGAAGGATCTTTAAAGCATTACTCAGCGGTCTCCAGTTTCTACGAGAAGTTACCGTTGAGTTTGAAAATTCTAATACGAGGCGGAACAATAGACTTTTGGGTGGCTACCAGAGTCTGAGTTGTCGAAAGGTATTCGAATATGTGTACAGTTAGGGTATCTAATACGTTCTCAGGATTACCTTAGATTTCGAGGACGAAATTTTTTAAGGGGGGAATGTAGTGACCTGTACCCTGAATTTATGATTAAATGGTAATTAATCATATGATAATATTTAGATTAAGTGAAACATGATTAATGGGTTTCCAAATGGATCTAAGGAGTTCAAAAATGGATTCAGGACACTCAAAAATGGTTCGATAGGAGTTTGGGCTTCGAAGTGATCGGAAGCTCTGAATGAAGGTTCAGAAGCTCTGTTTGAATCGGAAGCTCCGAACTAGGATCGAAAGTTCCGATCAGGTCCCAGGCCAGCTGTCTGAAATATTATGTCATTGATGACATCACAAGGATCGGAAGCTCCGATCAGACTATCGGCCACCAGCCAGTGTTTGACACGTGGTTGGCTGTGAGGGATCGGAAGTGCAGGATCGGACGTTTCGATCGGATCGGAAGTTCCGATCGGTGTCTATAAATATAGGTGTGAGGGCCTCATTTCAAACTGCACCATTTCCTCTCCTTCGCCCGCGCGGTCCTATTTTAGGGCTTTGGGTACTCTTATTTTAGAGTTGGAGTAGGAAGTATATTTTAGTATAGTCAGACAGTGTCTGACATAGTAGCGGAGCGGTGTCCGAGTAGCGGAGCTGTGCTCATGGTTGTGGAGCTGCAACAGGGGTGTGCCCCTAGTTGCGGGTTAGTCGCTATCAGAGGGCTGACGACGGATGCAGATATAGCTTTTGTTTCCTAAAAATATTTAGGAGTATGCAATAGCTTAGTTAAGGCTTTTAGAGCTTAATTATTGATGCATGAGTAATTTGCATTGTAGAGATATTGGTAGGCTTGGAACCTAGAGTGGGACTGCTAGGACTTCCTTTAGTAAGGTACGTAAGTACTGTCTGAGATGGCCAGTATGATATATGATATATGTGTTGCATGTGTATGTGCTATGTGATTTCCATATTTTACTGCTTTAGCACATGCATGTTTTTACATACTGGACTGCATCTCGTTAGAGGTGAGTCATTGAAAGTTTCCATAGGGAGCTTGTGCCTCATCATGGACTCGAGTCACTTGTGACAGTTTCCATATGAGCCTTGTATCCTATTTTGGGTTCGGGTCAGGTTTGGGGAGGCTCAGCCCCTGGTTTTGCTATCACTAGGAGCGACCACGACGGTGAGGTAGACACTATAGTTGATAGGTGAATATACGAGTACCCCTGTGGACTAGATATCTGGCTAGGTGCTGTATATTCATGACTCCCTGAGTAGACTATTTTACCTATGTTTTAAAGTCATTTATGTGCTGCATATATTTTATATATCACTTCTTCTATATTGAGTGTTGTCGCTCATGTCCAGTATTTTCTGTATGTCTGGACACCCCATTCGACGGGGCAGGTGCAGGATAGGTGTTGTGCCGTTGCTTGGAGAAGCCAGCAAACAGTGAAGGCAACGAGTTTAGCTGTAGGTTATTTATTCGATTGAGTTGTATAATCAAATTTGTTTAACCGATTGTATTCTTCCGGTTAGCATTTATTTAAGTTTTTCGCAGCGATTTTTTGATTAAGTTTTAATTGCATGCTTAAATTTGGCTCTAACTCTGATTAGGTAGTGGATCCGGGTTGGATCTCTACAACTACTCCATTCCTTGATGAAATATATGCAATCAAAATCATATGAAAATCATGAGACTTGAAATGACATCTTAAAATGAACATGACATAAAAACTTATCATTTTGGGGTGATGAAATATGTGTATTGTGGTAACCTTCATAATGAGTCATTCATAATTTCATGTTGTACGTACAACAAGCATATAACATTACGCTCATAAACTTTCATTTTTTGGATAGTCGCTCCGAAGCTCATCCCGAAGTGTATACCCCGTATAACCATCCCCTGAGCCATGTTTGGATAGCCGCTCCGGAGCTCATCCCGAAGTGTATACCCCGTATAATCACAACAAAACGCATAAATCATCAAAAATATTTTTCATGTATCGTATCATATCATCATGTTTCATTAAAACATTATTCATTCATGCTTAATTATCTTTTTTTTTGAAGGTATGCTTCATTATCTTTCATTTCATCATAACTTATCATTTCATCATATCTCTATTATCTCTATTATATTATAATAGTTGAGATACCTATAGAAACCGTTTATTTGAGGACACCATTTTTGTTTCCATTTTTACACCTATAGAAACCGTTTATTTGAGGACACCATTTTTGTTTCCATTTTTACCCCCTCCTTCACAGTTCTTCTACATTTTACAGTTTTCCTCCAAAATATCTGTTTTTTTATCCGCACTCTTCTCACTCCAACTTTCTCACGTTCTCTCCAGATACCTTAATATACATCGAGAGTTTCTTCTCCACACTTCTCCATGCTTTGATTCTCCATGTTTCTTCCAATTTCATTCTTCTGCCCGCGACCTTCAAATTAACCGAGGGTTTGTACTGAAATTGGTATTTTTTCTTCTTATCAATTCTATAGTTGTTGTTTTGATTAAATGTCTTCTAATATTCCATCTTCCATCCCTCATCAGCGTTGTCCGTGATCTGGAATTAGTAATCATGAGCTATGGTGGCCGATGCAAATGAATGAAGGACCTGGTAATTAATACATTATTTTTTGCCTCTTTTTCACCCCAATTCGTTTGTTTGAAATTTTTGCTCAATCGGTTCTTCCATATATTTTTTAAACTGAGTTTTATATTGGATGGGTTTTTGAATTTAGGTGCTCGAAATGTAACTGATTTTTATGTTGGATGGTTTTTTGCATTACTCGAAATATATGTTTTTATGTACTGATTTTTAAGTTGGATTGGTTTTTTCATTTAAGTTCTCGAAATGTAGTGCCGTGAATTGACCAAATTGTTGTTTAAGCCACCATAACTGTTTTTCTTATGAATCCTGATCGCATGACATGTTGATGTGCTTTACCAAGTATTCAAATCACTATGACTATTAATCAAACGAAACAAAGTAAGTTAACGCCAGATTTCTAATATTTTTGTGCAGTTTCAAAGATTATAGATTGTTTTTATCTCAGATTTGGTGGAAAATGAAAGTGTTGATTCAATATGTGGTACCACAAGTTCTGATTTGTTCTGTTTTCATCGTGCCAAGAATTTATTCGCTCTTTTTTAATCGTGCGATTGTTGGATTTAATACATTCTATGAATGAGGTTGATGAGGTTTATTAGAACAAGGTTGATGATGTTAATTCATTGTGCTGAGAGTTTTGATTTATTCTGTCTTTATTGTGCGTTTGTTGGAGTAAATATGTGCTGCCAAGTGTTTGTTATGAGGTCGATGAGATTTGTTTTTCACAGTGAATTTTTTTTATGTCTTAGCAAGTATTTGTTATAAGGTTGATGCGATACTAATACTAAATCTATACTATTTTAAAGTGATTCAGTTTTAAAAGTTAAAAAATAGCTCATTTTTTCTTCTCCAGGAATTGTCTTGCTTTATGGGGCGCTTGATGCAGAATCTTCAAACTATACGCTAGCTATCTTAGGAACCTATGCACAAACGAGCCATTGAAAAATCGGTTAGCAAATACTTTATGATTTTCTTATTTATTATATTTAAATCTCTTTGCCCTTGCCCTATATATCATTAGAAAAGTAGCAGAAGATGATTAAATATTACATCTTATTTTATAAATATTTTATTTCTTACGTGTTCTTAAGCTGAAATCAAAATTATTCTCCTTATCGTGTTTGCAATTGCCCCATTCTTTGGTGTATATTGTTTTTTTAAAAAAAATTATTCTCCATCTAATGTTTGATATGATCCCAATGTTATGTTGTGCATGTTTCGTTTTTTCTGAAAATGATAATGGTGATTGCTTATTCTGGGATTCTTTTCATGGGATTTGTTCATTAGACTAAATTTTTTAGGCATTGTATTTTAATTATTCAATTCGTCTTTATGCGATACTCAGTTTTTTCAGAGATCAGAACTTCTATTGCATTTCATTCGGTTGTTTTCATGATAATAAGATAAATAAATAAATCAAAGTCCAAAATAAAATATAAAATATTGGAATGCCTAGAAATCAATGTCGTTTCAAATCTATTCCGATTCTTTCGCAAACAGTTTAAATTTTAACTCACAAGTGTTATCTATATTTTGTTCTTCAAATTCATTTAATTTAGTGAAATGATTTTAATATGCTCATTCATACTTTCCACGTAGCTATTCTGTTCGTTAAATTCATTTTTTTTCAAGCTTTTAGACAAATATTTAATGTTTTAAATTGATCTTTTCAAAATTTTCATTAGTTATTATTATAATTTTTTATGATTATGATTATTATTTAATTTTTATTTTAGACTTCTACTTAATATGCGTTTCAGGTTTAAAATTTGAAAGTTAAGAGTGAGAATCATAATAAATCGGAACAAATCTATAATAATCACATGTTATTCACACTAACTACATTAATTTTTCAATTTGCGCATTTTCAATTGCATATCTATTTTTCTCCAGTAACAATTCTTTTTTGTTTCAACCATTTAAAAAAATGTTTAGTATTTTAAATTTTTTTCCCAAAAAATTTGTATGTTATAGATTTTTTTTTTTCCATTTTAGACTCTCACTCAATCTGTTTGAGGTTTAAAATTTTAAAATTACTTCAAATTTAAAATTAGGAGTGAGAATCATAAGAGTAGGAACAAATCTATTTTGATTTATCAATCGGTTTAAATTTTAAATCATGGATATAATTTATGTTTTATTTTGCAAAATATTTACATTTTTGTCATTATCAATTTGCATATTGTTTTCCCATATTTTGTGACCAAATTTGTTCTTATCTCTTGCGATTCTCATCCGTTAATTTCAAAATTTAAATTTCAAATGGGATAATGAGATCCTAGCACATGGGTAATACCCAAATCATATATCCAATGGCGCCTATTTTTACACATAGGCGTAATTAATTATATATTATTGACGTGTCAAATCATGAGATATTTGATCTATCATTGTGGTAATACGCATGTGCTAGATTGAACTGAACCCTTCAAATGCACTTGATATTTTATTTAACTTTATACTTCTTCATCTCATTTTTAATCTTATTTATGTTTCATATTATAGGAAAAAATCAGACCTGCCATATTCTTACTGAATATTTCTTTAATGTAATAGAATATTTTCTCAGTTTATAAATGTTATTCTTGCAGTTTTACAAACGTCGCAAGTAAGAATTCAAGTTAGGACCAGTTGATTCAAATAATTATAACTCATGTTTCTAATGAGATACATAATACATGTAAAAGATGTATATTTAGTTTTTAAAAATAAGTGAAATTAGGTAAAGGAAACATGCTTCAATGTGAAGGTGTAGGTGAATGCTTTATTCTTTCTATATATTTTTTTAAAAAATAGTGGTAGATATTCCATTTAAATCATTTATGACTTCTCTAAGTTTCCATATTGATGATGATATTGACTTTAATACAATTATTGTATACAAAAATATTGTGTAGTACACCAATGAGTATATTTAATATGAATAGATATCACACACAGTATTTTAATAAATACCTCATCCTGTTATATTAAAATATATATTAAACTTTAATCATTTCACACATGCAGCGCGTGTGCCCCGATCGCTAGTCATTATGAAGCATCATTGAAACATCGTAATTTTCGTCTTAAATTTTCATTTATTAACATAAATCTTTACTCGATAACTTCATGCATATCATAGATAATAAAATCATACTTTCACATTGAACATAGGTTTCATGAATGAAACTTAGACATGTACATGCATCAAATAACGTAATCGGTCCACGCAAATAGTTCTTTACGTTCTTGACGTAAAATTTGAAACTTTTTGCATAGAAACTCTTAAATAACTTATAGAAGTCTTAATAGATCATAACCATAAATTTAGGACTAAAATAACATTTTAAAAACTTAAATTTGAAGGTAATGCTCGGGGCATCACTTCTCAGACGCGGGCGCGCTATTCCTGCGCAGATGTGGCCATTTGCACGCTCTCAAACTATATTTTTCGTCCTGAATTTGGAACAATGATAAACATGAAAGTTGTAGATATTTGTTTTGGCTTTAAAATTATGCTAGTTTTACCCCAATTGAATTTTTCAGTAAAATGTTATGCTTGTTCTACTAAACTATGTCAGTGTAGAAATTTGTTAAAACCACCCAGACTACCACAAAAACCCTTATCCGGACCTCGACACGGACCATGTGCCACCTCCGTGCCTTGGTCCGTGCAATAAGTCTCAAAAGTCGAAGGCACACAGACCTTGACCCGGAGGGCCTTCTAGGGTCCGCGTCCTGCAATATTTTTCTGCGAAAATGAAAGAAACTTTACTCTAAACTCATTCAAAACTCATCCTTCAATTACAAACTTTAAAACTTGATTGAACACTTCAAAAAAATCAAGTTTTACAAAGATTTGGATCAATAGAAATGCTACAATTTGAACAACTTTGCTTCAAATCAAATCAATCCAAAAATACCTCAACACTAACTCAACTCTGTAAAAATCTAAAAACTCATACTTTTCATGTTACAAAACTTGAATAAACTTTCATCAATACTTCAAGAACACATCAAAACTTCAAAATATTAGACTTCTCAAACCATTATTCAAGACTTGTCAAGAACAATCCACTTTTCACGGTTACAAAAATTCATAACTTCATACTCATAATTTTATGCTTTTTCAAAATCATAAAATCATTAAAACATGCACATCAACATATATTTTCATATCAAAATATTTATACTCTTGAACGGGTTATAAAATATTAAAAACTTGCACTTGCCTTTGTTCTTCGAAGAATGAAAATCAATTTGGACTTGTAGAGATCTAGCCTCACTCAAACGGAATTGAGACATGATAAAAGACAGTCGAAGGAAGACGAAATCCCAAAAATTGTTCAGTTGTTCCTAAGCTCAAAATAACACCTTTACATGGTGAGGAAACACCAAAAATCGAAGGCAAAAATAAAGGAAGAAATGCAATAGGAAACAAGTGCATAAAAAACTTACAAAAAGGCTTCGATCTAGGTAGAAAATTTCACCAAAAAAAGTGATTCATGATTCATGGTAGAAACCCATCAAACGAATCAAAGTTTGGATTCCGGACGAAGGAGATATGAGCAAAATACGAAAGCTGCACAAAGTGAGGTAAGACGGAGATGGAGATTGAGAAGAGGAGAGGGAGAGGCGGTGACTAGGGTGAGAAGAAATTCTTTGGAGAAATAATAGTTACACGCTCAAATAATTTGTTTCTAATGAGCTTTGAAGTCGGTCCATTATTTGCAGCCACAAACTTTTAAATCATTAAAACATCACCTAATGACATTTAATTAAAAATAACCTTTAAATCATAAATAAATAAAATAAAATCATTTAAATTTAATTTAAAAAATCCTAATAATACTTCGACTGAATTTATGGAATTTCCAAGCGTTACAATCTACCCTCCTTAAGAATAATTTCGTCCTCAAAATTTGACTGATCAAACTCTAATAACGAAGTCTTTCAAAAATATAATATACTAAAATCATGTGTATACATCTAGTTCCCAAATTTTCAGTATCCCAAAAGTCATGTTTCTGTTGCGCACTCTGATAAAACAAAATATTTATCCTTCACACATGTCTTTTTCATCTCAATCAATCCTACATTTATAAACTTTCGTTGCTAAACACTTCGTAAAGAGAATTATTATAAGTTACTTATGTCCCACTGTAACCAAATTTGACATTTTTATACAGTTCTTAGTACTATAATGAATGCAAAACCACATGCTTACACCAATTTATACATAAAATGAACTCTAATGTTTATCTCTCCAAATACAAAAATCGCATTATACCACAACTTGACTGATTAAATATGATTATACACTCCACTTATCTATCCTCAAACATCCGCAAGCCAACCTTATTTTCCCAATTTTTTTTTCCGATTAAGCATAGAAATTAAAACATCAACTCCTATAATAAACTTAACTTAGCAAACTTAACCATGTGAACCTAAAAAATAACAACACATATCAACTTTGTTCCTTATCTAAACTAATTCCACAATCATTCTTAATCATTCTTCATAGATTTTAGAGCAACAAAACCAAAAAAAATATTTATCGACGTACAAATCTCATACAACCAAGGAATTCAAGAGGACAATCAACCATCCTACTACATTCCATATAATGTAAGTGAATTCTCCAAAAAAAAAAAAAAAAATCGTCTTAGTCCTAATACGCATAGGTAAAAATCTCATCAAACAATTCTATGCTAACCCGGAATCTCATTAACCAGATTAATATAATCCAAAGCAGATTGACTTATATCTCAAAAAAAAATCACCTAGTTTCAGTAAAGTAAAGCCATCCTATTAACCCAAACAGGAAAATAATATCAATCTCAGTCAATACATCCGAACAATAAATCATTCCTTCCCAAGGATTGCATGCACGAACTAACACCCTGAGCCAATCGCTCTGATAACAACCGTGAGGTCCCGTATTTCAACATTTTCAAAATTAGATGCGAAAAAATGTGGGAAAATTTTTCAAAAGTTTAAACAATTCATAAAGTGCATCACGCTAACTCGAAAAGAAATTCAAAATTTAAATAATAACAATATAATTTAGTGACTCTATCACGCACAAAATAGTTGAAACACGGATGCAACCCTACCGTCAAGAAGAACTAAAATACGGCACGTCAAAAACTACTATTAACATCTTAAGAGGATCGGAAATGTGAGCTAAAATAAACAAACTACTTACATAAAATACATTCGAAAATAATCGAGGAATCCTCACAAAAATATCAAACTGAAATGAACACTTAAAAGACTAAACATTTGAAATCCTCAAAACTCAACATTTAAAATACTGACAATGAAAATACAAAAATCTGGATCTTGAATGACTTAACATAAAAAATTTAACAGCATAATCATAATAAACATATGAAAATCTCCTATTCTTTAAAACGTCAGAGCTATGGAACTGCAGTGCCATGCAACGTTATCGCATCTTGGAATCTTCAGCCAATCTATCAATTCTTTTAAATCAAAACTGCTAATCCAACTGCACCATTCAAGTATAGTGAGTCCAAAAACTCAGCAAGATTAAAAATGTTACGCCTTAAACGCATACAAATCTCGGAGATGAGATTAATGTTTTTAATGCGATAACTTATCTTGTTTTGATAATTACAAAACTAGGTTATTATTAATAATCATTTTCAATGAGACTTTGAAGATTAGTTTTTCATTGACAAATAAAATCTTGAAACTTATTTCGTAGCTAAGAATGAGTTTCTGAAGTCTCCTAATACTTAAAGAACAGATGCAACAAAGTCAAGTTCGGACGCAACGTTTGTACCTAAACAAATTACAGAAATCACGGAAGGAATCAGTTCGACAAAGTGAGTAAGATGCCGAACGGACGCAACCAACTCACAAACGGACGCAACGTTCATTTCCAGTTACAAGATCCAAAAATTAAGGAAGAAATTAATCCGACCAAAAGTGTATTACGCCGAACGGACGCAACGATCTCTGAAACGGACGCAACGATCTGCACTGGCACAGAAATAATTCAAATTTGAAAAGTGCAAAAAGGAAGCAACGAAGGCCAAATGGATGCAACGATCTCACCCAAATTTGCAACTATAAATAGAGGCATTCCGAGGCCATTTGGTGTATCCCAATCCACTCGAGTCTCTCATCCTTTCAAAGCAATTTCTCAAGCATTCAAGCTTAAATTTCAAGTTCCTCAATCTACATTTGTATCGAGTTGTATAAGTGCTTGAAAATTGTTGTTGTATTTACTCGAGTGAAAAACCCGAGTTGTTTCAAGTTGTAAGGCTATCCTTGGAGACCTAAAGGCCAAGTAGGGCTGGGATACCAAACCAAAATACCAACTTTTTGGGATACCGTACCAAAAATTTTTCGATATATAGATATTTTTTCGGTATATCAAAATTTTTTTCGGTATCTATACGGTATGAGTATGAATTTTTTCTATACAAAAATTTCAGAATTTCCATATCGGTACCGATATGAATTTTTTCATAGCAATATTTTTTATACGGTATACCAAAAACCCACCCATAAAGCCAAGAGACACGGTGATCGTGTTATTGTTGTAGGGCTATCCTTGGAGCCATCAAGGCCAAGACGTTTGAAGTGCAAGTGGATCCTTGATTAATCGACCTTAACCTAGAAGGGGAGACGTAGACGATTTATCATCGAACTTCCATAAACATATCCTATCTTATTACTGCTTTATTTGCTTATCGCATTTATTTACTGCATTTATTTTTTTATTTCTTTAAGTCTTCCGCTTGCGTACTTGCAAAATTTCTTTAAATTGCTAAAGTTTCCAATAGAACCTAAATATCTTCCCATTAGGTTCTAACAAGTGGTATCAGAGCCATGTTTTTAAAATTTTTTCAAAAGGATCTATAGAAAATCTAGCGAGTGATTATGCTCAAGGGCAATCAACCAATCGTCCTCCTATCTTCAACGGTATAAACTATGGATATTGAAAAAATAGAATGTCTCTATACATCCAATCCATAGATTACGAACTTTGGAAAGTAAAGGTGAAAGGTCCCTATACACCTATGAAAATAGTGGATGTGAATGAAGTTACGAAAGGAATTGATGAATTTTCAAAAGAGGACATGCGATTAATCTCTCAAAATGCTAAAGTTATGAATATTTTGCATTGTGCCTTATATATGAACGAGTACACATGGATCTCTATGTGCTCCTCCACAAAAGAGATTTGGGACAAATTCGAAATATTCCACGAGGGCACCAACCAAGTCAAGGAGACAAAGATCGTCTCTTGCAACTCAAATATGAGACATTTTAGATGGAGTCTAAAGAAGATGTTGATACAATGTTCCATAGTCTCACTCAAATCATCAATAAGCTAGCTCAACTCGGGGAGCAATATCCATCTAAGAAAGTTTGGAGGAGAGAACTCCATGCACTACCGAAGGAGTGGGATGCCAAAAGAACAACAATCATAGAATCCAATAAAGGTGATGCCGCCTCCTATGATATTGATCGAGCAAATACTATCACAGAAAATCAACTCAAATATGTCTATCAATTAAGCTCGAATAAATCGCAAGTGCACGAAAGTACGAGTATCGTCCCACAGAGATTGATTTATGACAAAATTACTCAAGTATATTCTTAGTTAATTATAACGATAAAGAGAAAAAAAATTAATAAACTAAAATAAAAGGATGAAACAAAAGAGAAAAAAAAATAAGTTCAGAAAATAAATAAACGATTGTTAGGATCTCGGTTCACCTACCCCTTTTCTTCTCTAATGATTGAATATTAATTTTCAAGTCATGCTTTTGACGGAATTCCCTAATCTATCAATATACTCTCTCGAGCTATATTAATCTAATTAACGAATTGTAATAACCAAGTCTCCTTGTGTTATTTAACAACTGCAATTGCATTAACGATTTGTGGAATCCTCTAGCTTTCACCCTGGTGGACTATGACTATCAACATGTATCCAACCTCATATCTCTATGCAAGTTGTAGATCCATAGATTATATTACCCTATCATGTCATAAAATCTCCTCTCGGTATCAATTATAACATATAAAATCAATAAGAAGATGATCAATCTCCAAAATTTTAATAAACACAATAATATAATCAAGAACGCTTAAAAACCAAATTCAATCTTCAAGAATAAATCAAAACATAGTTTTGGGGGTAGGGTCTCCTAAATCCCAACAAATAAAAAAAAAGGAAAAGAGAAAACTAGTGTTTGCGGTTCTTGAGTTCTTCACGTTCTTCTCCCTTTTCTGCTCTCTTGATGGCCGCCTCTTTTTCTTGACTGCGTGTGATGTTTTGAACCCTTAAAACGTCATAATTTTACCTATTTATAGTGCCCAAGAGTTCCTTCCATGCAAAACACCCGAGAAAATAAAATTTCCAACTTTGCGAGGGCGCTCGAGCAGTAAAAAAGTTCAGCTCACGCGCTGGGTTTCTGTTCTGGAATAAAATTTCAAATACAGGTGCGACAGCGCGGTAATAAATGGCCGCCCGCGCGCGGCCCTGTTTTTTCCAGCGCGCAACAATTTTGTAAAATTCATTGCTTGAGTTCTAACCGTCGGATTGAGCTAAAATTTTGACAGCATCTTTAAAACATCCTAAAATACAATCTGAACGGTGGAGATTGGATTTGAATCAATCTAAGGTCAAAAATAAATTTTGGACCATTAATATTTTGTGATTCCTACTCGTGTCACTTCTCCGTGCTCAAACTCTTCCTTTTCTCCATATTTTGCCTACAACCAACCAAAAATCATGAGGAGTCATCCAAATAAAACAAATATGCAAAAACTAAACATGAATGACCTTAACAAAATGAAATCATTCAAAATGAATGCAAAACAAATGCAAAACGATGCAATAAAACACATAAAATGACTCTTGTCAGATATCGATCAGCTTCATGGGACATTAAAAACCCATGAATTAGAAGAAGCTACAAGAAGGGAAAACAAGAAAGAAGATGATAAGATCAAAGCCAAAGGAATAACCCTGACCACTCAAATCAAAGAAGATGATGATGATGATGATATGGCTCTATTCGCAAGAAAATTCAAGAGATTCATGCGAGGTAACAACTTAAAAAGGGACAAGAAGATTGAAAAGGAAGTGACGTGCTACAATTCTCAACAACAAGGACACTATGCAAATGAGTGTCCTCTCAAAAAGAAGATTTACAAAGGGAAAAAGAAAGCCCTAATAGCTACGTGGAGCGATAGTGACGATGATGAGGAGGAAGCCAACATCTGCCTCCTGACAAAGGATGATGACATTGTCTCCGACGACGATGATGAGGTACCTTCTTATGATGAGTTATTACATGCATATAAACATATGTTTGATATAGCTAAATCACTTAAGAAAGAAAAGAAAAATCTGAAAAATGAATTAGATATTAAGGAGCATGAAAACCTTAGACTAAGGAATGTTGTTGCTCAACTAGAAAAATCTTTTGATAAATTTAATGTTAGTAGTAGCAAATTAAATAATCTTTTATGCATGCAAGGTTGTAGCTTTGATAAAGGTTGCTTAAGATATGGAAGTAAATCTATTGATTTTTCTAGTCTCATAGCCAAAGGTAAAATGATATCACCCCCTGCATGCACATACTGCTGTAAAATTGGCCATGGTAGAAATAAATGTAGATCTCTTAAATTTCAATATGATAAAAAGAGCTATATGAAATGGAGTCCTAAGAGTTCTTAACAACTCATGAGTTAGCATTATGGGAACATGATCTAAGGGAGTTCTTCATAGACCGGTTTAAAATGCCTTGACTTGCGACTGGTCTCCCTAATGAACGTTTCTATGTCTAGAAAATAGGTTTTTAAAGTGGCCTTAGCCCTACCTATCTACTGGGAGCACTCTTGAAAAGTGTCGATGATGTTGCGATGAGAGACTGAACTTTTAAAATCTATTTTATATTTCTATTTTTTAACTTCTGTGGACCCAAAATAACTAAAGGGTACCAAAAATAATTCTTGCAGGGAAATAGGAAAAATGTTCTTCCTAGTATTTTGTATCTAGACAGTGGATGTTCTAGACATATGACGGGAAACAAAGAGTTACTCCAATTGGTTAAACCAAATGAGAAAGGAACTGTCACCTTTGGAGACAACAACAAAGGAGTAATTGAAGGATTCGGCTCAATAGGTATATCTAAATCCTGCTTGATTGATTATGTACTCCTAGTGAAAGAACTTAAGCATAATCTACTAAGCATAATTCAATTGTGCGATAGAAGTTATGAAGTCAAATTCACTCTCCAACACTGTACTATATCACTCACAACTGACAAGTCCATAAATTTCAAAGGATATAGAAGTGAAAATGTTTACAAGATTTCTTTAATAATTTAGCTTTGTCAAATATAAAAAGCCTTGTATCCTTGAATGTTGATGACAACATTCTTTGGCATAGACGATTAGGTCATGTTAGTCCTAGTATCATTGAAAAGCTTTTTAAACTTGATCTAGTTGTCGATATGTCAAAACTCAATTTGAAATTAGATTATGTTTGTGTGCGTGTCAGCTTGACAAACGCACAAGAATCTTTTAAAAGCAAAAAATTTGGTATCAACTTCTATGCCCCTTGAACTTCTCCATCTAGATCTATGTGGTCCCTCAAAGAATGCTAGTCTAGGAGGAAAACTTTATGCATTTGTCATTGTGGATGATTTCTCACGTTTCACGTGAACATTGTTTTTAGCCCATAAAAATGATGTCTTTGATTATTTCAAAACTTTTGTCAAACGTGTTGAAAATGAGAAAACCTTTCAATAAAACAGATCTGTAGTGACCACGAAACTGAATTTCAAAATGAAAATTTTACAAATTTTTGTGAAGAAAAACGCATCGGTCACAATTTTTCTTGTCCTAGGACTCCTCAACAAAACGGTGTCGTTGAGAGGAAAAATATGATACTTGTAGAGATTGCAAGGACCATGATATGTGAGCACTCTCTACAAAAATATTTTTGAGCTAAAGCAATGAACAATGTATGTTATATCATCAATCACGCAAAATCGCAGGTCCGCCATGTTCAAGTTTAAGGTGCCCAAAGAAAGAAGATGGATTTTGCGGTAATGGCATTGGCAGCCACTCTTCAATTTCGGGGCTACCATTAGACTTTTATATATGAAATTATTCTTTTAAAATTTCTAGAATAATAATTTTATAATTTTATATATGTATATATATATATATATATACTATATTATAATAGTTTAGACACCTAGAAAAACCGCTTATGTGTTGACACCATTTTTTGTTTCCATTTTTGCCACTCCTTCGCTTTTTTTTTTTTGTTGTTATCTCTACAATTATATAATATTTGAGCATGTTAGAGAAACTGTTTTTTGAGGACACCATTTTTTCTTTCCTATTTTACCCCTCCTTTTTCATTTCTTCTTTCACATATAGGCTCCCCACTCCCCACTTCCCACTACCACTCCTCACTCCCCACTATAATTTCTCTCATCTAAAATATAATTTATCTTATAAAATCATGTTGATTGTTATTGTACACACGCAATGCGTGTGCATCATTTTACTAGTTCATAATTACATTTTTTACCCACAACCCCAATAAAAAGTTAAAAACCTCTCACTCCACCTTTCACATAAAAAAAACTCATCTTTTAACACACACAAGACGTGTGCATTTTTCACTAGTATATATAACATTGTTATTTTCTTTTTGTACCCATTAAGTTGCAATTTTACTTCTTTCCCATTTACTTCTTTCTCATTTGAATATTAATACTAATATAATATTAGAAAATGACATACTTCTCAGTTCTCACAAATTCTAATATGATGTCGGATACGAGCTTTTGATGAAAAATAATTAATTATTTTTAAAAAAAGGTGATCTACTAATTAGACAATGACTTGATATAACATGAATTTTTTTAAAAGAAAAATACATACAGAAATATATTTTTCTTGCATTTGATTGAAAAATCAAATTTAATGACATATAAAATAAATCGTTCGAAAGTGGGCTAAATAAAGTTCCCTTTGTATCTATATAAATAAATATAATCAGGTTTACTACATGCATCTTACATATTAATTAAATTAAAACATTTTATAAATATGTTGATGCATGTCTGATTAGATAGCACCATTATGTTTGGCAAATGTCACGGGACACCATTATATAGTGTTTTAATATATTTATCGGTACGTATTGTCGTCAAGACAAGAACAAAACATTAAAAAAAATCAAGCATAGTAGTTACTATATATATTCCTAGTACTAGTAAATTTAAGATAATGTTTGTGAGAGATTAAATTATAGAGAGTATTTTTCAGCTTTTCTGTTATAAAATTTTATAAAAATTCAAAATTAAAATAAAAGCTGAAATGTAATTTCTAGATGCACTCTTAAACATTATCAATATGCATGTTTTAATTCTCCGTAAATAAATATTCATATAAAATAAATATGATCTTTAAATATATCTTTAAAAAAAAAAAATTGACTGCATAGCTGCTATATTTTAATTTTTAATAAAGTTGATTTATTCCGTTTTGTTTTGTGCTTACTGAATCATATACGTACATATCATTGACACAATATTATAAACTCTATATTATGTAAAAGGAATTAATGATCAATGAGTAAATTTGTTGCTTTTGTTAAAAGGATTTGCGATTTAATTACGATAATGCACATGTTATTAGTTTGATCAATTAAATACAAATTAATCCATTATATTACTGACTTAGAAAATTATTAGACTCGCATTCATATATATATATATTAGACCAACCAAACGAATAAATTAAACAAAGCAATATTTTATTTTATATTTAATGTATTTTTATATTTAAAATATTCCTTGTAGGTGATAATTTTTGCACATGGCAAGGAAGATTAATAGTGTGAAATGTATTGAATACAAATTATTTTTGTATGCTACATTCGGGAGCGCTTATCTCTCTATGAGATAATGAAAGGGAAAAGTGCAAAATTGGTCCTATATATTTGTCACTTTACGATTTTGGTTCTTTATGTTCTCATATTTCAGTTTTAGTCTTGTATGTTTCGATTTTTGGCAATTTTGGTCTTTTTTATTCGAAAATGCTTACGTGACACTGTACACGTCAGCTCCACATCAGCACTAAATTGGTGCCACGTCAGCGCCACATCAGAAAAAGGACTAAAATTGTCAAAAAAAAATAAAGATAACGGACTAAAACTAAAATCTAAAAATATAAAAGACTGAAATCGCAAAGTGACAAACATATAGGACCAAAAACGCAATTTGTCCGATAATGAAATGCTATTATTAACACAATACCCAGATTATATATATATATATATATATATATATATATACACTACATCGCTCAATTGATTTTTTTAATGGACTCTACATCTAATATTAATTAAATATCGATTAGATGCACCATCACGATACTATGGGAAAATCAAGATAACATGCCTGAAATTCCACTCTTTATTGTGTGGAGATATATTAATATTTGGGTAATGATGCTAACTTCCATTAGAATATATACGGATGACATATGATTTATATAATGATGTTAGAATTTGGGTAAAGTTATTCCGAATGAAAGATAAACAAAACTTGAATGAAGTGTGTGAATGCAAAAATATCTAAATTTAACTAATTAAAAAAACTATCTGATTATGGGCAATATATTGATAAGATCAATTAATTATTTTGTTTAATTTTTTTTCAAAATATATGGGAAAATCATAATCTTTATATTGTACGTATATTTGGCGGCGTTTTTAGGCGATTATCTCTTCCCATTATCCGATTTTCATGACAAGTGGAATGAGAACGTACGATCAAATTGAGCTTCTCACCACATCCATCGGCTCCGGGTTGTATATATATATATGGTGAGTGATTCACTCGATCGGTTTCATTATGTTGTCGTTTTACATAATAGTTTAGCACAATAGTCTGTTGCATTAATTCTTGCTACTTTAAATCCTTTTTTTGACATAATATTAGATATATTACTTACTATTATTTATTTATGGAACTATGCGAGCACTCCCACGAAAAATCATAAGTAAAAGTACAAAAGAACCCAAGTTGTGGCACTAATTAATTAATTAATGAGTAAAAATTAACTTGGTATATGAACTATATATTGGTTAAATGTCAAATTGATACACAAACTTTTGTTAATAGCTTTATTGGTACATGTCCACTTGATTTTGACCAAATTATGATGAATAAAAAGGTATAATAATCTTTTGATAATACAAATTAATTAAAACAATAATATTATTTTAGTTTCAAAACCAGCTTCATCATTTCTATCCGTCAAAAAACCGAGAACGACTTTTAAATTTTTATTAATCATGTTCTCTTATAAAATTATTGTGTTTAAATAAACTTTCAATTTTTTATTTGTTGATTAAAAAACATATGACACGTTATGATAGAGTTTTATTGATATTTTGATGAGTTTTTCTTATAAATATAATTTGAAATTTGAAATTAATTTTTAGTAGAACTTACGTAATATTTTTATTAAAATAATATATTCAATAAATTTTTACATAGTTAAAATATTAAAAAATATTTTATCACAATCACTATTTATTTAAATTTTTTTTCAAAATATTATCGAGAAAATTATGTATACAAAAATCAAAATTGTAGCTAAAAATATTTATTTAATTTCTATGATATCAATTTATTTATTTACAATTATTTAGATATTGTATGCCTTAATATAATTTATCTAATTCAGTTCGTTGAAATATATAATCTATATAATATAATAAATATTAAGTACAAATAAAAATTTAAATCAAATCAATTTTTACGTATACAATATAATATACAAATATATCTAATTAAAATTAAAATAAAATGTGCATTTTTTTGTAATAAAGGGCAAATTGGATATTTTACATAAATGTCACCGAAAATTGATCAGAATTCGGCGGACATGTATCAATTAAGCCATTAATAAAAGTTCGTGTACCAATTTGACATTTAACCAATATTTCTTGTACCAAATTAAATTTTACTCATTAATTAATACCTATTTTTGCCTAACTAAATATTGAACATCCTATTTACGCCAAGATACATGTATATATCATGTACTGCATGTGTGTGGATAATTAATGGCTGTCTTCTCTACTTTAAAACAGTTTTTAAAAAGATATTTATACAAATATAGGTAATATGTTTACAAGAACATTTAATTTTTAAAAGTAAAATTGCCACAGATTAAATTTTTAAAAAATTGTTTTAAAGTTTCTGTTGCTTCTTCGAATTCTCTATAATAATAATAATAATAATAATAATAATGTTCCGAGGGGTGTCCAAGTTAGTGGAGTAGATGAACGCTTAGCCAAAGGTCAGAGGTTTGATTCCTCCTGCCAACATCTTCTTGAACTAGTCTGTCACACATGACTTGTCCAGTGTGGTTTACCTGACTATAGTTTGCAGACTATTGCGTTAGTCCGAGGGTTTATCCAGAGCGCATCGAAAGGTAGCGGCTGCGAGTTAATTTCCACATCACCCAAAAAAAATAAATAAATAAATAAATAAATAAAATAAAATAAATAATAATAATAATAATAATAATAATAATAATAATAATAATAATAATAATAGTAGTAGTAGTAGTAGTAGTACGTTAAAAATAAACTTTTAAAATTTGGGTCGATTCAAATTGATCTACAGAATATTAACTACCATTCAATCAATTCCAAAGTCACCTAAACAAGCATAAGCATGATATACGTCATATGTTTAATTTGCCGTTGCACCCCATTAAATTAATAATTGTGAGGCTCATTTATACGTAGGGACCATATATTCATGCATGCAAGGACGAATTTAGCTTAGGTCAGTTTTAAGTTGTAGCATGCTCCAATTTTTTTTTTATTACATATGCAAGTTTTTTTACTTAATCGAATAAAACTTAATTTTTACACCGTAAGTCTAACCCATCTTAATTCTATTGCATAACTTCATTTTTTTGGGAGGAAAATGGCATTTTTCATGCAAATTTAACATTTTATGATTTTAATTCTTTATATTATCAAATTTCAGTTTTAAGCACTCAATTTTATTTGGTAAGTTTAGTCTTTGTTATTGGAAGTGCTGATGTGACACTATACATTTTAATGTCATACCAGTACTGCATTTTTTTCCATGTCAGAGCCAAGTCGAAAGAAAGATGAAAGTTGTCAAAAAAATAAAGATAACGAACTAAAATTGAAATTTGAAAACATAGATGATCAAAATCCTAAAAAATATATAGGACCAAAAACACAATTTTTTATTTTTATTTTTTGTGAGTAGTACAAATGACTTTTTTTTTTTTTATGATATAAATTTGTTGGCTAAGCTCGAACCCACCCTAACTCTCATTCATGGATCCGTCATCCCTGCATGCATGGTCCATATTTCTTGTTCGGCCGGACCAACTTCACCATGCACCCACTTTATTTTAATAATTTTTCACACAAATGAATTAGAAAAGTATTTTAATAGATGTAAATTAACAAAAGAGTAAGAAAATTAACATAAAAATGAATTAGAAAATATAGATGTATATAGTTTAGACAGATGAAAAAAAATATAATCGAAAAGTGAAACGGATATAATTAACGGATCGATCAACCGACACCAATTGCAAGTACTTACTAGATGATGAAAGAATTATTGTTGCTCTTTGTTTCAGCATCCTTGACATGTGCTGGGTTCACTTCGCCGATCCCGACGGCGGCCTCCAATTTGGACCTCTAATTAACACACACACACACACGCATATATATATATACATATATATATATATATATATATATATATATATATATTATAAAAGATGCATGAACACGTTAATGATGGATAATCAGACGCAAATACTCTAGTTAAGCTCTCATTTGGTTAACATTTCTATAAGTATGATATGAACTATTTCTGATAAAATCATAGCAGGCCCAAAAGACGTTAAGTCGAAGTATATATATTTATGTCTTTTATGGGATACAGTTCTCGATGCTGGAATGTTTGATGATCCATTTGGAATTAGCACTCCAATAATGGCATTGAAGGTGTGATAGTGCAAGGTGCTTTGAGAAAGAACTCGATTGAGATTACTCAGGAAAACTTTTTGCAGCTCAAATATGACCCAAAATCTGTCTGAGGATATATTGAGGTAGGCCAAGTATTGCGCCTTAGCAGACGCCTGCCCGTTTGACGCCATATTTTAATAATTGTGAACAGGGTACTGGAGATTGTGAAGTCTTCGTCGCATTTGATAAACTTTTGAACCATAAGGTGAATAACCTTGGCATACTTTTGAAGCCATCTTCGTCGTTTCTTCTGGTTTTCGGTGAAGCTTATATTTCATGATTTTGTAGATAACTGTGAAAAATTCACAAGGGGATGCAGGAAGGAACGGTACCTATGAGTCTATGACCATGCGGCAGGATCCTCTGGCTGCAGCTGCTGAACTTCTTGCGTTGCTGGAAAGTATTTGTAAACAACCTGAGGATTACTTGTCTTATGATGGACAGTGCGAATCATCCACTCTACAAACTCTAGCAGGATCCCTCGACGTTTGTTCTGTTGGATAATTTTCAACATGGCCAACCGCAAGTAATGTAATTTGCAAAACTCACGGCTTTCAAGCACGAGTTTATATATTGTACATGACCGATTATCTTTTTCGATGTGATGTTCAATGATTAAGAACACTATTTACAACATTCAAAGTGCTGGGGACAGAACCCATTTCACAAGTTGATCTTTGTTGCGCTAATATATAGAAAAAGATACAAGTGCTTCATATAATTGAATTCCAGTCCACTCAGCATGTAGCTATCCACATCCTTGTGCTACTTATACGAAAAAATGAGCTCTCAACAAGGGTAAAAAAATACACTTAGATAATAAATGCAAGCAGTCAAACAGGAAAGATGACACAAATCTTTATGGTGTTACTTGATTCTTCAATTCCCAGTTTAAAGTTTCAGAAAACAGATACACATGATATGTAAGAAAAAGAAATACGGAGTGCACATAGATAGCCATAGATATGGAGAAAAACCCAAATCAAATGCAAACTATAACAGATTTCATGAAAAAGAGTTGGAAAGCAGAATCTCATTATCCAAATTCAATCACATCACAATGTCAACCCAAAAAAAAACAGAGTGCTCAACGCAACCGGCGAGCTTCTCTTTCAGACTCGAGGAGAGTGAGAACATCACCCTCTCTAACAGGTCCCTTGACATTTCTCATGATAAATCGGTTCTGATCATCAATAAACTTGACTCTCACTTGGGTCACTTGCCCACGGGAGCCGGTTCTTCCAATCACCTTCACCACTATGGCATGCTTGATTTGGGATTCCATTTTCTCTTCAGAAGCCAAGAAGGAGTTGAATTCGTGCTGAAAGTGAGTAATGAATATTGAATAACCAGTAATTAGTGACGCTCAATACTTCTTTACTCAAACAACAACAGTACGATTTTTTTCATCAATAATCAGAAATTCGATTCTCCACAGATGTAGCATTCTAAAAAAAACAAAACTTTACTAAAATCATACAATGTTATATTTATTAGTACACAAATAGCCAACAAACACTGAAGCTATTCACACTCTCAAAAAAGCATAAATAGCAGGTTATAAATATACCGCAAGAGAAAAAAGGAATCCTTTGATGCGTAAACACACACAATATCAGATTCAGACATTATCTTGCTCCCCTTCCTCATGATATTCGGTTTCAATGGACGGAGATAAATCAAAACAGCAAGCACAAGTAAAATTTAAAGCGTATGCAACAAAGATCATCCGAGAAATACTATTTATTACAAACAAACAAACAAATCGAAGAGAAATGCGAATAACCTGATCAAAGGAGAAATTTGGCTCAAGACTCCGCAGAGAGGACGAACTTGTTCGGTAGATTTTGAAACCCTAGCCGCAGATTTTATATAAAACGTCCCCAGTATTGAAGCCCAATAAAACAAATTTCCAAAGCCCAGTAACGATATTTGGTTGAGGTTTGAACCCAATTTTGAATAAAATGTAAAAGAAAATTCTTTAAAAATATATTTACATCCTAAATATTTTGTGCATCATGATTAACTTAAATTTTTTTAAAAAAATTCCAGAATCACTAGATATTATAATATTGTTGCATAAACTATAAAATTTTAATAAATGGTAATATATACATATTAAAATTAAAATAAATCAATCAATCAATTTAAATGAATAGAAATATCATTTCAAATATTAAATAAATTATTTTAATATTTATGAAATATTTTTTAAATAGATTTTTCCGGTTTAAAAAATGTTTTTAATTAATTTAATATCATTATTATTAATAAAGTATATTTATATAATTAGATCGAAGATCAAATAATGAAAAATAAATTGAGACCTGCCTCAAGTATCTCTCAGCACTCGGCAGCTCCGGCCTCAACTCCTCCTCGATCCTCTGGCGTGGTCTAACCTGAGACCTGCCCATTCGAATGGGGTATCTAAGAATAATAGAAATACTAAAAATGAGCGACTAAGCTTAGTACAATCTATATCTATAACCCCTATAAATATATGAGTTTGAATTGTAATTTGTTCTAATTAACCTTTTCATTAATTATTTTCCAATTATCGTCCACACCATCGTTCATTGTTAAACCATATCAATTAATGATTTGTTGACTACTATTTCACTATTATTAATTATGCTTTATTGACTACTATTTTTTTACTACAATTTTCTCTCACAAATGTATTTTCTATTGCCCCAATTCTGTCGTCACTTCCTTCATCGTTTCTTCTTCTTCACTTTTCTTCCTTTTCTTTTTCTTTTATTTCTACACAAAAAAAAAAAAAAAAATGGTCTGTGGAAGAAAGTCCACTGGAGTTTCTGGGCTAGATATAATTAGATTATTTTTCCATGAAGTTTAGTAAACGTCTTCGATTATTTAATAAATTAAGAATGAATCTCTTATCCTTATCATCTCTACGCAACCAATTCAAAAGATAATGACTACACTTAAATTAAATGCTCATTCATGTGCATCGCATGCACAGACACTTCCAAATAGATGCATGCATTTGATCGAAAATAATTAATTAATTCAATCATGATTCAACTATATATAAGTCTAAAAATAATCTCAATCCACTCAAGCATACAATCCAAATTCTGCATATAATAAAAACAACTCAATTAAATGACATTTCAATTTTATATAATATTTATATTTACAAAAAATTAAATAAATAAATTAAATATATATATAAATTAAATGTTATAGACAAAAAACAGCCAATGAACCGATAAAAAATAACTCAAGTTAAACTAACATCGAATAGTTAAATTATATTATTACGTTTATTTATTAAATAAGCAAAACATTGTATTCACGAATATCAAGTATGAAATGTAATTTAATTTAATGTAATAAAAATGCAGCTCATAAATTAACAAGTCATTAAAGATATTGATTCAAAAAACTTTTAGTTTAATACAAAATGCGGCACATATATTAACAAGCATTACATATATATATATATATATATATATATATATATATATATATACATACTAAATACGAAAAAAACATTAGCTAATTAATGATCCCTATTAAAGCTATTGACTCAAATATTTTCTCTTCTGCCCAACTTTTCGTTTACCAATCATAAAAATAATGACACAAATATACTTCTATAAATATTGCATCAAATGTCATATTCCATTCACCGCATTCTTCGCATAATTTAAATTATTAACTTAAGTGGTTTTTTTTTTTTTTGAAATCTTAATCTTAACTTAAGTGTTCGAAAAATGGAAATAACACAAATTGGAGATCTGCACGAACAAAAAAGATAAGATGCGTCGCCGTCAAAATTTTTGTTCTTCAACAGGGAGAAGAGGCACCAACTAAGACGGCAAACAAGACAATGAGAAAGCTGATTTTCATTGACGAGCATGTACGTATTTTGCTCGTTCGATTTACTCGCTCGTAAAAAATATTAAAATCAAAACTAAAAGTCGTTTACATTTGTTATATTACGACAACATCCTCCTTTATTTTTCATAATTTATCATTGTAAATTGAGAAAAAATTATTGATATCATTGTCGTTTTTATTTCTTGTGCAATCATATATTAATTTTTAAAATTTTCTTCATAATTATACAAAAAACATGTAACACTTCTGGTTAACTAGCTCATAATCTCATATTCAGCACAATAAATGAACAAAAATTAATTATCAATAATAATCTATGTTAGTATCTTTTCCAATCAAAATATTAGTGAATAATATTTTAGATTAATGTTATCTTTTTTATTTATTTGAATTTGAATGTATTATTTTAATACATTGAAATAGGAAAAAAATAAAAATAAATAAATTAACGCATTATTGATTAACCAGTTATCTTTATAGATTATTTTATTATAATTATATATTATATTTATTATGTATGATTATTAATTAAAAAAATCCACCTTTTAATTTAAAAAATTTACAGGTTTCTTTTAATAGATTGAATTCTATATTTTAGAGATTAAAAAGTTTTCACCGTGATAAATATTATTATTTATTTATATACACTGTCTTTTGGGTTTTATTTTTGGTTTCTTTAAATAATAATAATAATTATTATTATTATTATTATTATTGTTTATTATTCAAATATACATATTGAATTTACGTTCAATTTATTGTTTTTAAATTTGAAATTTAACGCTTACTCATTTATCTTTCTTTTATTTTATCTTATTTCGTTTTGAATTTTCATCAATATGTTCAGAATTAAACTAATTTTTCTCACTTTTCATTTGGAAAAAAAACAGGAAACAATGATTCACGGATTGATTTTAGAAAATGTTAATGAAACTTTTCACAACTTATTGGAAACCAACAAGACTTATATAATATACAACCCTGTCATCAAATGCATAGAACCCAAATATGCAAATGTCAACCCCAAGTATGAGTAGTATTTGCAAACGAGTACCACAGTTAAAGAGCTACCTCAGCTGCTAAAGTTGCCACAGCTAACATTTGAATTCAAGGAATTTGATGCGATCCCAACCAATCTTATAAATGTAAAAAAAGATCAGAGTAAGTTGTCTCACCATATATAAATCATTTTTTACCATTTAAAAATAGTTGTAATATGTATATTAACTGCAACAAAACAACGAAATGTGTGTAGATATGATCGGTGTTTTAAAAAAAGTCATGTCATTGAGCAATTTCAACAGACCGGATAAACCAAAAGGTCAAAGGAGACAGGTTATGCTTATCAACACAAGGTAAAATTAAACTACAAAATGTCATAGAATTTTTTATATAAACCTCTAACAGATAAATACTTTTGTTTAGAATAAAAATATTTCTATCACTATGTGGGATGACTTGGAAATACACGAAGGACAATTGATGAAACGCTTTGAATCAAAACATCCAACTGTGCCATTTTGCAATCTAAACATCCAAATTTCCATGAGTGTGTTGGAATACAAAATCTTCTTTTCTTCTTTCATCAATATTATTTAACCAAAATTACTTATGTTTGGAATTGGTTTGAACAATGAAACAAATCCACCATAGTTACAGACAAAACCAACAACTGCAATATTTCTTAACCCACTATGCGATACAGTCAATGGAATACAAACATGGTACGTAGTTCTATATCTTTTTTCTATATATACCTTCTATGAGTGAACTTTATTTTAGAATACAACAATACTACGAACTTAATAATTTTTTTAGAAAAAAATTGCAACCATGCAACCGTTCTTTTATTTCATATCAAAAATGTCAAAAACCAAAACAAATCATTTAATTTATTCAAATAAATAACTGCTTTAGAAATATTAATATTCAAAAAAATTTATAGGTTAGATGCAGATCAAAAACAAGAAAAGTTGAATGAGCTTTGGATTGCAAAGACAATAAAAAGAATCAAAACAAGTGGCACTAGATGATGTGGAAAACAAACGAGCTACATTGACAGAGGTATTTCATTTACTATTTTTTAATATTAATAGTATTGGTTACTAAAATAAATGATACATGAAAAAACTACAAAATTAGTTCTCCAATGCTATATATTTATATTTTACCTACCAGACTAAACGATCATGATAAATTATTTTTGTTTGTGCTTAGAATAACTATTACTTGATACAAAGCAAGATAAAAAAGATTGAGAAAAAAGATAGTCCATGGTACGAAGCATGTGACTATTGCCTCCAATTAAGCAGCTAAAAAGATAGATAACAACGCAAATTGTCCAGATTGCATCAAATACCCAAATACGATCATACCAAGGTATACGAAAAAAAATCCATGGCCATGTCAAATTTAAGTTTAAATCAAACTAGAATTGTCAACTTTACTTCTTGTCTTATAGGTACAGAATAACATTCATTATTGAAGACGAAAACGAGACAACAAGAATAACATTATTTGGGAAATTTGTAGCAACTTTTGTAAGATGCTATGTTGAAGATTTCATTGAACTTCAAGACAAGGTATAAATAAAATAAAATAAACAAGAGTTTTTCCAACTAACTAAATAACATATCGTAATATAGTATCTAATATTAAAATTTTCAATGCAAAATTTACCAAACAACAGATATAAAAAGTTGCTAAATAAACAAAACTCTAAGCTCCACACATTTTTGTTCAAGTTGGATAACTTGGTGGAAAAACGGGAGGGTGTATTAAATATTGTAGCAGAAGCTGTTGATATGCCTGAAGATTCTACGACAGCAAACGTTAATATCAAAAAAAAAAAAGGAAAAATCTAAATATTCTCAAGCAACCTACACAAATAGCTAATGTAAAAAAAAAAAAGCACTTGAATCAAACGTCAAGAAAAACAAGAAAATCCATGATGACAGAAATAAAATAGAGATAAAAAATGAAGAAATAATTGATGTTTATAACAAAAGAGCTAAAAAAAATCCCAAATACAAAAGTATCTCTCGAGATCTTCTTAAAATAAAAGAAGAAAAAATGTGATCTATTAATTTAAAACCAAATAATTAGTTACTTGTCTATTAAACATTATAGCTATTATTGCTATTGCAAAAATTATTATGACAATTTTATAAATATTATTATTATTATTATTGGAATTAAAATCACAAATTTCGGATAATTATACTTACACACGTGCAACGCACGTGCATTTGTCTAGTAAACACAAATATACAAACCTAGATGATGCATGCACATGACTGGCTTCTTGGTATATACAAGTATCATGCTTAGTCTGGGCGTCAATGAGTATGTAGTATCTTATGGGACTCCAGCCATTGGGTATATCCACAGACTCGTCTACCTCACCATAGCGTTAGTCCCCCTCAAAACGGTGTCTCCCGATGATGGACATAAATCAAAACAAGTAGGGCTGAGCGACCATAATCACGGGGCTTATCTCGAAGGAAATACAGACTCGACATGAATATGCACATGAATCATAAGTAAATCATGTATCATGCAACAAATAAATGAAACATATAAGCATGTATATCTGTTAGCTATATCAGTCAGTACTTACGTACTTTTTTATAGGCAGTCTTAGTAGTCCCACTCTAGGTTCCAAGCTTACAATTCCAATAATTACCACATTACTATTATTGCTCTAAAAATTTTAACTAAGCTATTAGACACTCCTTAACTAAGCTATTGGATACTCCGCTACGACTATTGGGATGCCTCGACAACTCCCGGACTCCACCTAGGTGGTTAGAAAACCCCTAAAAATACTAGAGAAGTGGAGGGAAAGGAATTGGAAGTGAGCACAAAGTGAGCTCTCGGACCCTCTACATAAAGCCCACGATCGGACGGTTCAATCTTTGAGTTCGGATCGTCCGATCTCGCTTGCTCTCCACGTGTAACCAATCCTTGACATCTGTCCTGGCAACACTTCGGACGGTCCGATTTCATACTTTTGATCATCCGATCTCTGCAACGTGGCAACATATCCAAGACCACACTTGGACACCTGTCTGGGCACGCTCGGATTTCCCGATTCCTCGATCGAATTGTCTGATCTCTCCCTCTGCCTCCGAACTCCAACATAGCTTGCGATCGGGCAGTTCAGATGGTCGATCTCAGGTTTGGATCGTCTGAACTTGCCAAATACTCGAAGTCCAGAATTTATTCCTTGATCTCAATTAAGTTCTTGATTTATCCAATTAAATAACTTAATCATTTTTAACCATTTAATCTCGTTAATTGGGATACGGGTTACTACATTCATATTCTTCACCATTATCAGACTGTAAGCACTTCACTTTCAAGTTGGTCTCATTTTCAACCATGGCTTTCTATATTTTAGAGGTCTCATAAACATCGGATTTATTTTACAGAAAATAAACCCAAAATTTTTTGCTTGAGTCATAAATAAATGTGACGTAGTATCTTGAGCTTCCAAGTAATGTTATGATCTACGATAGTATAGAATCGTGGGATCATGGCTTCACTAGTTACTTTTTAACACTTACACATTGATGTACCTGGACCTGACCCACTTTTTTGACACCTTAATGTTCTTTTAAATGCAGATTTATCAATCGGGATGATATTGATTTTTCAGATGCTCAAAGCATGCAACCTGTGCAGGTGTGCTTTCATTTTACTTTTTTGAGTGGAATGTACTCATAGTAGTTTACTTGAATAACTTAATTATTTGCTCATCCTTAGGAGTGGGACTTGGCAGAAAACTTGCAAGGAGTTTTATAGTATCAGGCAAGGTAAATTTTACTTATGCTTTTCAGGGGCAACTCGTTGATATTTTTTTATCTAACTCATTAACTTTTGCATTTCTATTGTAGTGTGTAATCATAATCCTAAAGTACAATGAAAATCATTTTCATCAATTTTGACTTTTCGTTGTTGTATTGATGCATCGAAGTAGATATTTAAGATTTCTAGGCGTGGGAAACATCACTTTACATTTCCCAGATATTTTTTGTGGTGATACAACTCAAATACATTACATTGGATTGAAAGGAGAAGCAACTCAGGTACTTTTTCATGCAAAAAAAAGGTCCATATCATATCCATTTCTCTTTCCCATTTTTTTGCAGCTGAAGAGAAATGTGGTCGCAACAATCGTCTACGAACTCATGCCAAATACTTCGGATCACAAGTAAGTTTTCATGGAACTTCGTTATGATTTTTTTTCATCTTTTAGGATGGATTTAGTGTTGGAGAGAGAGTTCGACCTCCCATAATCTTTGGTTGGATTCAGTCCATTTTTAACTTGTAACATAACGATTTTTTGTTGGATGTTTCTCCAGAACAAAGGCAGACACAAGTGGTGGGATTTGACATGTGGAATAAGATAAGTCCACAAGTTATCTGGAGAGACTTCTATAGATGTAAAACTAAATCCAATTATGTGAGATATGAAAATATTTACAATCAAGTGATTAAATAAACACTCTTTTTCATCTTTTTTTAATAACGTGACGAACCCGCATGCGCTACCTTTCGGTACACATTGAGTAAACCACCGGACTAGCGCAATAACCTGCAACTACGTTAGTCAGGTAAAGCATAATAGACAAATCCTTGTGTGACAGCCTGACAGGCTAGTCCAAAAAAATGTTGGTAGGAAAAATTGAACTACAGACCTCTGGCCAAGAGTTCATTTACTTCATCAACTTGAACAATTTTGCAAATGGAGGCATACATACATAAATATTAAACAATATTTTATTAAATTAAACTATTTTTGACAGATGAAATTTTACTATGCTTAAAATTGAAGCCTAAAGCTAGAGTGTCTGATTATAACCGTTTTTTTTTAAATAAAACAAATATTTTATTCATATTCATGTTTAGATTGTTACTTGTTAGTTACTATATATAATTTTATTAATTCAAATACGACTTATTGTATTTCTATTAATATATTTTTTGATTCTTTAAATTTGTGTAAATAACTATAATTTTGCATAAAATTGTTTCAAAAATATCCATGTATATTTTAAAATAATATGATTTATAATTCTCGTTATTCGCACAACAATAAAAAATTAATTTAAATTTACTAAATAGAATTAAATTGAAATAAGACAACTCAATTATTTAAGTATACGATTCTAAAATTGAAAAACCAAATGAATAATATATGATGAATCGATTGAATTTGTTTTTAAGACTATACGAAATTAAAGATCATGTAAACAAAATCGAATCAAACCATTTTATTATGGTTTAGTTATTCGGTCGGTTAGACATTTCTAAAAACATAACGAATATGAATTCCCGATTTGATCATTAATTAAGCTCTCCTAAGCTCATATGCACGAAAAAAATATATATAATAATGAAAATAATATAGAAAATTGAAGATAAATTCCTAACGTGATTTATGTAAATATAAAATCAAGAAAAATCCTAATAAACATGAAATTAATGCTAAACTTTGCTGGAAAATGAAATGAAATTGCAAAAAACCTAAGAAAAAAACTACTGCAATGATGTGAAAAATAAAAATTTGAAATTTGCAAGTTTTTTTATAGTGTTGACTTGTTTTCTTTTGTGAACATATGTTTTAAACTAAAAGGCGGATCTATCCTTCAACCTTGCAGCTTGGGCTCGAGATATTGGACTGGCCATCTATTATCTTTGGGCTTAAACTAAGAATCCCAATTAACTTGTTCTAAGGGCAAGAAAGTTAGTTACTTAAAAGGGGGAAGTGAGGGATTGATGTAGTACATAGAGCAGATAAGAAAAACACATACATATCGGTCTCCCTAATCTTGTTCTTGAAGCTGATATATCAGAAACCAGAGGAAGTAAAGGAGATCAAGGGATACAAGAGATAAGTGCTGTAGATTTGAAGTATCTTAGATTGTATTTTACTTTCTGAAGATCAAAGCTCTGTAATATGTAAACTTTCTGATTGTGATTCAATAAAAATGGTGGGGTGTTCGTGTAACGCCCAGAAATTCGTCACGTAAATCTGCATGCATAACTAGGCGATTTAATAATTTAAAATAATGTGAAAATGTGTTAAATTGTTTTTATGAATTATTATGTAAATTATGTGATTTATTTGCATGTTTTATATATTATTGCGGCATTTAAACCGCTAAGTGGTAATTTATGAAATTATTTGAGAAAGGTTATTTTATGATCGCGTAGACGGGACCATGGACGAACGAAATATTAGTTTTTTATCCAAAATATTTTATGAGATTTTTAGGAGCCCTACAATATTATTTTAAGATATTATTTAATGAAAATTGTAGCATTCATTAGTATATATGTGTGTGTGTCCATTTTTATCCAAAATAAGTCATTTTAATGACTTTTAATAACTTTTAAAAATCCCCTATTTTTATATTTCGGGATTTAAGTTAAATATCAGATTTAATTATTTTGTATTTAATAGTTTTAAGTTTATTTTATTTTATTTAATAATTACTTAATATCTTAAGCTTGTTTTATTAAAGATTTAACCTAATCCTACCCCTTAAACCTACCGTAAATTCACCTAGCCGCCTCCTCATCCCTTATTCCCCATCTCCACGTTCCCTAGCAGAGAACTCAGCCCCATAGCCGACTTGTAAGATTTTTCCTATTGTTTGGGAGGTCCGTTCGTCCCGGAAAGCCGTACCGCAATTTAGACGTCGTTTTTTGCAAAAATTCATCAAGGCACGTTTGATTCCATTCTTAAACATCATTTAGATCAAATTACAAAGTTTTTTATGCATGAATGATATGATAATGCACGTGTATGTGAATTGAAATGAAAATACTCAAGTGAGTGCATCCCATGGAGAGTTCGAGCCTGCTGTCCTATTTTTCATGGGTCTAGAAGGGTCACTTGGGGTCAGGTTTGGTGGGTGGAAAGGGGCTGGAGATGGCTAGGACCGAAGCCTTCTTCCTTGGTTGCAAAGTAGATTACGGCAGTTTTGAGATTCCCGAATCGTGGGTCGCTAGGGCGGTGTAGGGATCGGTTCAAGGCGAGGCTTGGTTCATTGGAACCGCCTAGACGTGGGCAACGTTTGGGCGGTGGAGCTCCGGCCAGTCGGCGGCCAGATCTGGCCGGCAGCAGGCCATAAAGCCTGCTGCCATGTCCGAGAGGAAAGAACATGGGGGGAATTAAGTCTGTACGTGATGGGTTTGGGAATTGGGTTTTTTTTTTTTTTTTTTTTTTAATTTTGGGCTATGGATTTTTTAGGCGGGCCGGGCTTGGGTCTTGGGTTTGGGTCCGGGTCGGGTCACGTCTTGATGGATCAAATTAATTTTAGTTCGTGTCTAGATTTTTATTAATTAGTCTTGGGTATTTTATTTTAATTATTTAAGAGTTTAAGATAGTAAATTAATGGGTTGAGCTTGATTAAATTAATTGATTGAACTAATTTAATGGACTTTAATAATTATTGAGGTGAGCTCACTAATTTGTCATGGGCCATGTGATCCATGAAAATTATTGAGCCAAGTTGTGTCGGGTTTAGTAATATTATCGGTCAAATTTATAAGTTAATAGTTATTTAATAATTTTATTAATTTAACTTTAAGTTAATAAGTTGATGGACCTAAATTATGTTTTAAGTGAGCCCATTAGTTTTCCATGGGCCCCGGACTCATGAAACTTAATGGGCCAGGTCAGGTTGGGCTTTTGGGTTTTTGAGTCAGTCTAGGAATTTATGGGTTTAAGTTAAGTGGTCAGCAACTCGAACAAATCCTTGGAAAAAATAAATGTCCGTAAATATATATTTAATTCATGCATTCATTTTTATAGATATATAAGTATGATTTTTAAGAAAATAAATTAAATATATATTTACGGACAAATTTTCATGAAATAAAGAAATAAATGAGAATTTTTAAGTTCATGCATCATGTAAAAATTTTTATGATAAGTTTAAATGCATGTTAAGAAAAAAATATTTTTATGAAAGTTGAAGTGAAGGTGGAAAGTGATGTGGTTGGAGGCCGGGATACCTGGGCCCGGTGACCTTCCTAATGATGTTTATGTTATGATGAGCTTATGGATCCAACTGAGAGGGTTGGTGAAGTGGCAGCACAGAGGTGGAAACCCCACGCCACGTACGTTGGTTTTAAGATTGATCAATCGCTTAGTATGAGGCCACCGACATGGATACGACTTGTTGAGAACTAAGAAATCATGATAAGTCATTTTATGAGATTTATTAAGTATGATGATATATGTTATAGCATGATGATTAAGCAGTATAATTTTATTTCATGTTTATACGCATATTATTTTAAGATCATCCACGTATAATTATTATGCACATATTTTATATGATGTGTGCCTGTGTGTGATTTCATGTTGTTATATAAGGATAGAACATGTTGAGTCTCTAGGCTCATTAGATTTAAATGGTGCAAGTGAGAAAGTTATTAATGAAGAGAATGTGTTCCCGACTGGCGGCGAGGGCATATGAGTTTCCAGGCGGCTAAAACCCGTGACCATTGCTCTATGATTATTTTTACGTTGAGATTTAGAACACTTATTTCCGCACATGTTTTAGTATTTTAGATTTTTAGTATATGCATGGATGTTAGATTTAATTATTTATTTTAATGTTTGCATAGATTTTGGTGTAGAATTATTATTTAGAAATTTCATTATGGAATTTTTATAAATGAATATTTAGTAATTAATTTTAATTATTTAATTGCATGTGTGTACTTTTATTGTATTTATTGTGTATATGTATTTTAAATTAAGTAAAGTTATTTTTAAGTACGATATATATATGTATGGTCATATATATATTTATATTCATTATTTTATAGTTAGAGAGTTTTAAAAAAAATATATTTCAGTAGGTGTTTTGGGATGTTTCATTTGGTATCAGAGCCATGGTCCTTGAAGGGTGACTATAGCCTGCTTCTCGGAGCTCAAAAGCCGCCCTGCCAGCCTGTAAGATTTAAATGATTTAAATTATGTTTTGTGCATGGAACACATGACTTATGTTTTAATGATTTATGAAATGAGAATTTCAAGTTATGACAGTCTTAAACTTAAAAGCACTTAGTTATGCAATGCGATTACGAGGGGTAATTTATGGAAATTAGATTATGCCTCTGAGACGTGTTACACACGAGGATGAATAGAATGATATACGTTTAGAGAAAACTAAGTTGATAATTATGAGATGTAAGTTTGACATTTAGATTTGTAGATTAAGTTATGATTTTTATATTTAAGTTTGACAAGTTAGAATTTTTGAGATTTAAGTTGAATTTTAGATTTGCAAATTAAGTTATGTTTTTGGGATTTAAGTTTGAAAATTTATTTTGAAATAGTTTAGTCATATGTTATTAGAAGACTAAGTTAAAGAAAATTTCGAGGAACGCCCAGAAATTCGTCAGGTAAATCCGCATGCATAACTAGGGGATATATATATATATGTGTGTCCATTTTTATCCAAAATAAGTCATTTTAATGACTTTTAATAACTTTTAAAAATCCCCTATTTTTATATTTCGGGATTTAAGTTAAATATCAGATTTAATTATTTTTTATTTAAGAGTTTTAAGTTTATTTTATTTTATTTAATAATTACTTAATATCTTAAGCTTGTTTTATTAAAGATTTAACCTAATCCTACCCCTTAAACCTATCGTAAATTCACCTAGCCGCCTCCTCATCCCTTCTTCCCCATCTCCACGTTCCCCAGCAGAGAACTCAGCCCCATAGCCGACTTGTAAGATTTTTCCTATTGTTTTGGAGATCCGTTCGTCCCGGAAAGTTGTACCGCGATTTAGACGTCGTTTCTTGCAAATATTCATCAAGGCACGTTTGATTCCATTCTTAAACACCATTTAGATCAAATTACAAAGTTTTTTATGCATGAATGATCTGATAATGCATGTGTATGTGAATTGAAATGAAAATACTCAAGTTCATGCATGCACTCACGTTTTTACACTTGTTGGATTGATTTGATTCATGTTTCTGGCCATGGAGAGTTCGAGCCTACTGTACTATGTTTCATGGGTCTAGAAGGGTCACTTGGGGTCAGGTTTGGTGGGTGGAAAGGGGCTGGAGATGGCTAGGACCGAAGCCTTCTTCCTGCAAAGTAGATTACGACAATTTTGAGATTCCCGAATCGTGGGTCGCTAGGGTGGTGTAGGGATCGGTTCAAGTCGAGGCTTGGTTCGTTGGAATCGGCCAGACGTGGGCAACGTCTGGGCGGTGGAGCTCTGGCCAGTCGACGACCGGATCTGGCCAGCAGCAGGCCATAAAGCCTGCTGCTACATGTCCGAGAGGAAAGAACATGGGGGGAATTAAGTCTGTAGGTGATGGGTTTGGGAATTGGGTTTCTTTTTTATTTATTTCGGGCTATGGATTTTTTAGGCGGGCCGGGCTTGGGTCTTGGGTCCGGGTCCGGGTGGGGTCACGTCTTGATGGGTCAAATTAATTTTAGTCCGGGTCTAGATTTTTATTAATTAGTCTTGGGTATTTTATTTTAATTAATTAAGAGTTTAAGATAGTAAATTAATGGGTTGTGCTTGATTAAATTAATTAATTTGACTAATTTAATAAGCTTTAATAATTATTGAGGTGAGCCCGTGTGATCCATGAGAATTATTGAGCCAAGTTGTGTCGGGTTTAGTAATTTTATCGGTCAAATTTATAAGTTAATGATTAGTTAATAATTTTATTAATTTAACTTTAAGTTAATAAGTTGATGGGCCTAAATTATGTTTTAAGTGAGCCCATTAGTTTTCCATGGGCCCAGGGCCCATGAAACTTAATGGGCCAAGTCAGGTTGGGTTTTTGGATTTTTGAGTCAGTCTAGGAATTTATGGGTTTAAGTTAAGTGGTCAGCAGCTCGAACAAGTCTTTGAAAAAAATAAATACCCGTAAATATATATTTAATTCATGCATGCATTTTTATTAGATATATAAGCATGATTTTTAAGAAAATAAATTAAATATATTTACGAACAAATTTTCATGAAATAAAGAAATAAATGAGAATTTTTAAGTTCATGCATCATGTAAGAATTTTTATGATAAGTTTAAATGCATGTTAAGAAAAATATATTTTTATGGATGTTGAAGTGAAGGTGGAAAGTCATCGTGGTTGGAGGCCGGGATACCTGGGCCCGGTGACCTTCCTAATGATGTTTATATTATGATGAGCTTATGGATCCAGCTGAGAGGGCTGGTGAAGTGGCATCACAGAGGTGGAAATCCCACGCCACGTACGTTGGTTTTAAGATTGATCAATCGCTTAGTATGAGGCCACCGACATGGATACGACCTGTTGAGAACTAAGAAATCATGATAAGTCATTTTATGAGATTTATTAAGTATGATGATATATGTTATAGCATGATGATTAAGCAGTATAATTTTATTTCATGTTTATACGCATATTATTTTAAGATCATGCACGTATAATTATTATGCATGTATTTTATATGATGTGTGCCTGTGTGTGGTTTCATTTTGTTATATAAGGAAAGAACGTGTTGAGCCTCTAGGCTCATTAGATTTAAATGGTGCATGTGAGCAAGTTATTAATGAAGAGAATGTGTTTCCGACTGGCGGCGAGGGCGTATGAGTTTCCAGGTGGCTAGAACCCGTGACCATTGCTCTATGATTATTTTTACGTTGAGATTTAGAACACTTATTTCCGCACATATTTTAGTACTTTAGATTTTTAATATTTTCATGGATGTTAGATTTAATTATTTATTTTAATGTTTGCATGGATTTTGGTGTAGAATTATTATTTAGAAATTTCATTATGGAATTTTTATAAATGAATATTTAGTAATTAATTTTAAGTATTTAATTGCATGCGTGTACTTTTATTATATTTATTGTGTATATGTATTTTAAATTAAGTAAAGTTATTTTTAAGTACGATATATATATGTATGGGCATATATATATATATATATATATATATTTATATTCATTATTTTATAGTTAGAGAGTTTTAAAAAAAAATATTCAGTAGGAGTTTTGGGATGTTTCAGTTCATCCGTGGATTTAGATCATTTTGATCGAATCATGTAAATTAAGTTTTCATGTTATTTGTTCTTTGTGATTCATTCGATTGCATGAGGTGTTTCAGAAAGTGTGTTTGAGCTTCATTGAGCTAAAGTGATTGCTGATTTTTGAATTCTTGTTGAGTGTATTGAGATCTAATCTGTAGCTGAGTGAGTTCTCGATTGAAGTAAATATAAGTGATAACATTTGCAACACCTTTCTTCTATCAATTCTTTATTTTGATCACCACTCATGATTTCTTCTTTCTTGCACGCTGTTAGACCCATTAAAATTAATTGAGATGATTGACGTGGGTAAATCTACCTTAATGAGATTGAATTATTTCATTAGGTCCAAAACAAATATCTTGTCAGAATCCCAATTGTCAAAGAACTTGGGAAACAAAAGATGACCCAAGGCAATTCAAAGAATTACTCGACAAATTTGAGGCGACAAGGGCATGGGTCAAATAGGTAAGGGAGAATGTCACATATCGACACCTTCGCATTCCAAAATTATCTAAAATATGATGCAATGTAGAGGTTGCATATATTCTAGAACTCTCTAGATTATTCATGCTCTAAACTTGTATAGAGCACTCTAGACTTCTATATAGAAGACTTGTATATAATCAAGTAGAAAAAAACATCTAAAATTGTGTAGATGTTAGAAGCTTTTAGAGAGTTAATCTTCACTGTCAGATCGAATAGATCTTAGCCATTCTTTGTAGGAAGTCACCACTATAAAAGAGTAGATTCCTTTATTTGTAAATCACCAAGTTGAAAGCAATAAAAAACATTCTCAAAGCTCTTTTGTATTCTAATTTAAACATTTGCACAAATACTTAGAATTATGGGCACTCCAAATGAAGATGTATGGCCTTGAGTGACTTCTTTGCCTGATTTGAAATGTTCATTTGTCACATTTTTTTCCCTGATAAAAAAAATCAGTATTTCCCTGATAAAAAAACATCAGTATTTTTTCATATAACTCATAGGCACAGTTCTGCTACAACTCTGATAGCGCCTCACTATCTCCCGACCCTCGATATTTATGACTAAAAATTGTTGGAACACGTTTTCAGATCAGTCAGATCTGATACCCCGAGCAGCGAAAGTTTAAAAATTTTTCTTTTCTGATATGGAACGATTCCACATCATGGGTATCAAATCCTTACGATTAAAATCTACAAGTAAAATAATAATAACAATTAATATTTTACCTCTTCAAGCTGTGACTTGATTAATGGACTCCAACAGATTAAATCTGCTCTTCTTGTAAATCCCAGGAACTGATGACTTGCTCGATCAACTCCGGAATTAGGTCCACGAATAGAAAACAAAAACCCTCTGATTGATTGCACTAGAAATCAATCAGATGTTTATCGAAGAGATTTACAAATTTGATCTGTCAATTCAAAATGTAATTTTTCAGAAAAATCACAGACCGAATTCTCTCAAAAGGGAGAGAGAATTTGAAAATCTCCTTAGAACTGTTCTAGGATTTTTCCGAAAACTGTAGATATGTGTGTAGCAGTATTTTCGAAAATTCCAACTTGGAATCATTTGTATTTTTCGAAATCCCTTACATCTACTATATATAATTTCTGTACTGGATTAATTATATGTCTAATAGGACACTAACTCCTTAGGGCCCATTAGTCATAACTTAAGCCCAACAAGCCAAGCATGTTATTATAGAAATTAATATAAAATTCATCTTGACTCCGATTGATAAACCGATTTCACTAATGTGCACAAAAATCATTTTTGCACCTTTTAAAGCCAAGATAATTTTTCTGAATCCGAATTCAGTGATTTCCAAAAATGCCCATCCCTATGTCATTTTAGGAAATTCCACTCCCTTTACTTAAGAATTCCAACTTCTCTTTCGCTAAATTTAACTCTTTAAATTTAACTATCTCAACGGGGATTAGTAATCCATTACTTGTGTAACCCTCAATGGTTCAGGGATACAGCTAGCCGTGGGCTCACAACTCCTTGTGACTCGGAACAACAATTTTCGACTTACCTATCGAATCATGGTAAGAGCGGCTAGCAACATCAGGTTCCTTTCTCTATGTTCTATATCAATGAAACGTGGTACTAGGTATCGCAAATGCTAGTCTCAATCTCGAATGATCCTTATCCTTATTAGCGGACGACTCAATTGACTAGGAACTGTTTAGAATATACAGTGATTATAAGATGTGTTTCATGATAGTCATTCAATTCTACTATCACATCTTACATGCACTCTAGTATATTCAAGGTCTTTATCTAAACATCGTATAGTACGTCACAACATAATAATATGATAGAAGATAAAGTAAATGCCAATATAAAAGTGTAAATTATATTAAACAAAGATTGTTTACACATAGAGTCACAAAATCCCTTAGCCACAAGTTGGCTAACCGGGCACCCACTCTTTCAAAAATCCACAAAGACACTCAAGAAATGAGAGAGAATCTATCAAATTGCTGTGAAAACCTGATTCTTGGATGCTCTATTTGTAGACGAAGATCGGAACATCTGAACTCGAGTTTGGACATTTTGATCCTGAATGCATGGCCTTGTGCATGTTTCACTAATCGGATGATCTGACAAGGGGATCGGATCTTCCGATCTCTCACATGCAGTACCATGTGTCAAATCTACGACATCTGTAGTGCCACATCTTTGGACGCTCCGATCAACAATTTGGATGCTCGGATCTTAGCCATGTGTTAATCTCATGTTGACAACACATCAGATACCTCAATGTTGGAGTTCAGACGCTCCGATCTTGGGTTTGGATCGTTCGATCGCACCTTAGCCTTCTGAACTCCATTCTAGCTTCTGAAGTGTTCGGACCCTCCGAATTGGGTTCAGACCTTCCGAACTCACCCGAGATAAAATATTCAAAATTAATATTTTAAATCCCAATTAAGCCCGTAATCAACCCTTAATTATTTTTAATCATTTAATCTTGTAAAATAAGACTGAATTACTACACAACCACAATACTCAGGCGAATATCTGATGGAAGTCATCGAAATGAATCCATAATATGGATAGTGGACGAAGTTGCATAGCTCCTATTTGAAACCTCTGAGTGACCGATTCAAAAGCTTGAAATCAATCAAACCTTTTGGTGTGTTAGATGGTGGGGAAGTGTTTCTCTTTGGTTATAAGAATACTTTGTGCGGCTTATAATGTTCGGACAAGAGAAATTCAGTAGTTTGAGTTGAAAGTAAAATCAAGAAGATATCTTTCGACAGCTCATGTGAACAACATGATTTTTTTATCGTTAAGAAACATTTTAGTTAGAAAACACCAAATCACTGGTTACAACTTTGCCTAAAAATCTATGGACCGCAATAACAAACACCATGTTTAATTCTTTCGGTATACAAACTAGCTATTAGTAGCTAAAAGCTAGCCTAAAACATGGGCCACTTGGTTTGCAGATCTTCTACAATGATTCAAAATAGCATCAGGTGCACTCGAGTAGAGACGACAGATATATTCGGCAATTGGATCATTCATAGAGAAAGGAACCTGTGTTTCTTGTGGTTACGTTGTGACGCATAAGTTTTGTTAGTTGGTCAATTTGGTTGGAGGCCTTAGGGCATCATCTATTACATAATGGTGTAAAATTTTCAGTTTTGAATGCTATACGTATACAAGAAAATAATATCTAATCTAATTGTTGGCTTTCTTCTTACTAGCATGAAGCGGATGGTATCTCATTAAAAACAGAAATTTATATAATATATATATATATATATATATATATATATATATAATTGCCAAATTAAATAAATTGATCACTCGTCTCAGTTTCAAAAAAAAATTTGTTTTCACTTACTTCTTACTTTTTTTCTTTTTTCATCATTAAGATTGTTTAGTTTAATATTTTCAATTTAATGAATATTATCATTGCTATATTTTAGAATATTAAAAATATGATTTTTTTTGGGTGTTTTTTTGTTTCTTTTAAAATATTAAAAATTAAAAATATGATTAAAATATTAAATTTATTAAAAATACGACGTAAGTGTTCATGCTACAATTTTTGTGTCACAAACGGAATATATATAATATGGCTAAAAATAAACTTGTCTATTTAAATGATGGCACAACTTTAATTACCGTTTGGGATGTTATAGCTTATTAGCTTTACTTGAAGGGAAAATTAATGATGAAACATATGGAATCACAAACATGCGTATTGCTTTATGCAATTTATGGATGCCACGGTTAGTTTACAATAAGGTAGTGTTTGAGATCGTTTTTTAAATTGTTTTTGAGAATTTCCTTCACAAATGTCTTCTAGAAGCAATCTCAAATACTACATAAGAAAAGTTTATATTATTTTTTATACATGCATTCAAGAGCTATATTTTGCATATGATGAAATAGATGTGTCGCAATTAAAATCAACTTCTAGTACAGTGGTATTATTTGATCTTCCATACAATTATCTAGACATTGCAAAATTAAAGCGAATATCGTACCTTATTTTTCATGTCACTACAACAAACATGCTAATTAACAACACTAAAAAGACAACGGATTTGTAGAAAAACTGTTGATTTTTTGCTTTTGACAACGGTTTGTACTAAAATCATTGTGGATGTGCGTTTTTTTTAGTTTAAGACAACGGATTTAAGAAAACTGTTGTAATTGGTGCTCTACGACAACGGATTATATTAACCGTTGTCTATGAGCGCTTTTTTTTTAAATTAAAGAAAACGATAATTTTAAATCGTTGTCGTTGTGCGTTTCTTGGAATCGAATAGACAACGGACTTCCGACCATTAGACAACGGATTTTTAAACCGTTGTTTATTTTTTAAAAAAATAAAAAAAAAACAAAAAAAAACACATAACACAACGGATTATAAATCCCTTGTGTTTTCTCTATTATAAAAAAGACCCACAACGACTTCTTTCTCTCCTCTCATCTCTCATCTCTTGATGGCGTGCCCTAGTTCTTAGATCGATCAATCGATCCAAGAATGGCTCCAATTAGGTTGATCGTAGATCTTCAGTTACCGTAACCCTTCCCGCAAAGCATTCCCCTGTTAAGACTCTGGCTTTGAGCTTGGATGGTAGGCTGTTGTAAGGAGGCTGTAGTGACGAGTACGTTCATTATTGGTTGAAGGGTTGGTTCACGAGGCTTAGTCGGGACACACTTACGCTTTTATGTACTCGGCTGTCGGTATTCTTCAGCTAGCTGCCGATATTACTCCTCAAAATCCAAGCGTGTGTCCAAGTGGAAGAGCCGATTTTCCTTACTCCTGATTGCAGCCGTAAGTATCTTTGTGTAGTGTTTAGTCCCCGATTTTCCTAACTCCCGAATGTGGCTGCAATTTAGTCCGTTGTGTTTAAGCTTTTTTTTTCCGTACTCCCGATTTTCTTTACAGGCATAAAGAGTGGGCTTTGGACTGTTGAAGATAATCACTGCTATGGGTCGTCCCATTGTTCCCTTCGCTTGATTGTGATTCCTTCTCTCAGTGTTTTTGCCTCTTATCGGGTTAGTTTTCTTTTCTGCTATTTTGGGTTTATAGATATTCTTCTTTTTGGTTTGATCTTCACTTGTTCTTGTTTGAATTTTCTGATTTCCTGATAGGTGCATGTACCTACTGGTTTTATTATTGTATTCAAGTGGAATTAATGCTTAGACCCACATCTTGTGGGATTTTATCGTCTTGTGTGATTTTATATAGTGGGGACTGAAAATCACATATTTCTAATGGTTTTGATTCCGTGACTTGTCCTCCATTTACTATTGTTTTCTTGCTACCATTATTCTATGCAATAGACAAGTCAAGTGTTCGCCTATTTTATGTGCAGCGTGGGACTAAGAAATATATTCCATGGACCACTGTCTCTAGCTAGTGGTATCTACTATTTAATCATTATGAGCTTTTATATCTTCTCACTTTTATAAGCTTTAGCCCATTTGAATGTGAAACTCCTGATGTCACATTTGATTTAAAAGTCGCCCATCCCTCATACACCAAAAACTCCATGGCTGCCACTTTCTTGATCAGAAACGAAAAGAGAAACGAGTTTTTTTAATGTCTTCTTCCATCCCTACGAAATGTTCAAGCTCCTCTTGATCCATCCAACACAAAACGTTTATGGTGATTTGATTCTTTCTATTTCAGAACCAACTTAATTTGTGTGAAAGTGCCCAAACAGATCGACGAGTCTTTGAATAAATCCTTCTTCTTGTGTCAACGGTTTCCAACGCCACAGGGTCAACAACTTCGGCCATATAGTAGTTCCTAATTAATTGACAAATTAATCTTTTTTGTTCCACTGGTTTTGAAAATTATATTCAAAAGCATTCAACATACAATGTCCAATAAATTATGATATATTACAGCCATCATCATAAAAAAATAATGCAAAACTATTATATATTTGTACATCACTTTCAAGTTCAGAGTAGACAAACCTTTCCTATCTCCGATTTTTTGTAAACTAATGAAGTTTTCATTAATATTTTGTTTTTGTTAACTGAATTTGATTTTTTCTTGCTTCGGTCATATAAAATGTTAATTTATCATTAAAACGCTAAATATAATAAAAAAATGTCGACATAAAAAATTACTAACTTGAACTAACTTTGAGTTTGCTTTATAATAGTTTTATGGGAATTCAATGAAAGCCAGCCAAGGAATTCCTTCGATGTGATTTGATGCATTTAAATAATTTAATTTAATTAATAAGATTGCATGCACTTAATCAATACCATGTTATTAAGAAAAAAAATGGTCATCCCCTAGTCATGATTTTAGTTATCTAACTGGTCAAATTTCATATGATATTTCATTATAAAATGACTTAAAAAAGTCACTTGAATAATATTTCATTATATTACTTTCGAACTTTCTGTTGTGAACCAAATGAAATCAATGTTTTGAACTTGTTGCCTAATGTATAATTTTTTGAAGGTAGATTTTGATGCGTTTTGGGCTGATATTAAAAAATGGACAAAGACTGGATGTCAAAGAATAGGTTGTCACATGAATATGAGGTTGGGGTAGAGTCTTTCTTGCAGTTTGCATTGCGGAACGCTACTGATCCGAATAAAATACCTTGCCCATGTACAAGATATGGTAATCTGCAGAAGAGAAATGTTGACATTATAAGGGCACATTTGTGTTTTAATGGTATAGATTTAACATACCATAAATGGATTTGGCATGGTGAAGGATATACGATCAATAACTCAATGAGAGATGAACAAAAATCTTTTGCCGAGGAACCTATTGATAAGGTACATGATGCATTTGATAGTTATGCAGAGAATCCAAACCAATTTCATAAGGTACTTGAAGATGCTGATAAACCTTTATATCCTGCGTGTTCCAAATTTACCAAATTATCTGCACTTGTGAAATTGTATAACTTGAAGGCAAGATATAGTTAGAGTGATAAAAGTTTCACAGACTTACTAAGTTTGCTTGGAGAAATGCTTCCTAATGAGAATGAATTACCTTCATCGTTGTATGATGCAAAGAAAAGCTTATGTGCATTAGGGATGAATTTTGTGAAAATTCATGCTTGCCCTAATGATTGCATCTTATATCGAAAAGAGTACGAGAATTTGACTAATTGTCCTGTTTGTGGGACATCAAGGTGGAAGTTGGGTAAAAAAGCTACATTAAATGGAGTTCTTGCAAAGGTCCTTTGGTACTTCCCACCTATTCCAAGATTTCAAAGATTGTTTCGGAATAAGGAGATATGTAAGGAGTTAACTTGGCATGCTGATAAAAGAGTACTTGACGGATACTTGCGTCATCCGGCTGATGCGCCCGCTTGGAAAGTAGTGGATCACAAGTGGCCAGATTTTGCTGCTGAACCCAAAAATCTTAGATTGGCCTTATCAGCAGACGGGATCAATCCTCATAGTTTGATGAGTTCTGCATATAGTTGTTGGCCAGTTGTGATGATCACTTACAACCTTCCTCCATGGTTTTGTATGAAGAGAAAATTTATGATGCTGACATTGTTGATTTCTGGTCCTAAACAACCAGGAAATGATATTGACGTTTACTTAGCACCTTTGATCGATGACTTGAAAAAATTATGGGATATAGGTGTTGATGCATATGATGCACGTCGAGAAGAAAATTTCTTGCTTAGGGCTGTCTTGCTATGGACAATTAATGATTTTCCTGCATACGGGAACCTGTCAGGTTGTGTTGTTAAAGGATATTGTGCATGTCCTATTTGTGGTGAAGAAACATATTCGACAAGGTTAAAGCATAGTAGAAAAATTAGTTATACAGGGCATAGAAGATTTCTTCCTACAAATCATCCTTATCGAAGGCAAAAAAAAGCATTCAATGGGAAACTTGAGCTTAATCCCGCACCGAAACCTTTAACTGGGCATGAAATTTTGGAGCGAGTTGAAAGAATTAATTATTGTTCTGGAAAAGCGAGTAGGAAGCAAACAATGCAAGGTGAAGTTGTATCATGCTGGAAAAAGAAATCTATATTCTTTGAACTTGAGTATTGGAAACATCTACATGTTTGGCATGTTCTTGATGTGATGCACATTGAAAAAAATGTGTGTGAGAGTCTGATTGGTACTTTGCTTGACATTCCTGGAAAATCAAAAGATGGAGTAGCTGCAAGACTAGACCTTGTGGAGATGAATTTGAGGATTGATTTGGAACCAAAGATGGGGGAGAAGAAAACTTTTTTGCCAGCGGCCTGTTATACACTAAGTAGGGATGAGAAAAAAAAAGTTTGCAATTGTTTGTCTGGAATAAAGGTCCCTATAGGTTATTCATCCAATGTTAAAAATCTGGTGTCGATGAAAGACTTGAAATTTGTTGGCCTTAAGTCACACGACTATCACACTTTGATGCAACAATTGCTTCCAGTCGCCATCCGTGGTATCTTGCCTAAACATGTTAGATACACCATCACTCGGTTGTGTGGCTTCTTCAACGTGTTATGTAATAAAGTGATAGATGTCTCGAAGTTGAATGATCTGCAAAGAGAGATTGTGACACTGTTGTGTTTGCTTGAAAAATATTTTTCCCCATCTTTTTTTGATATAATGGTTCATTTAACGGTCTATCTTGTGCAAGAGGTCAAATTGTGTGGACCGGTTTGGTATAAGCAAATGTACCCATTTGAAAGATTCATGAAGATCTTGAAAGGGTATGTTCGAAATCACAATCGTCCTGAAGGGTGTATAGCCGAATGTTATATTGCTGAAGAGGCTGTGGAATTTTGCTCTGATTACATGTCTAGTGTGCATACAATTGGGATCCCATCAAGAGATCAACAAGTACAACTTACTAGGCCTCTTTCTAGCTCAGTAGTACACTCAACTTGTCATGATGAGTTGCATCAAGCACATCTTTATGTTTTGGAGAATGATGTTGACGTTGACCCTTATATCGAGTAATTTCTCTTACTTATTGATATTTTATTGCATTGTTCTTATGTTCTACCAATTAAGTAATAGTAGTCTAATAGTTAATTTATTCATGATCATTTCATTAGGGAGCACATGGAGTTTTTGAACTCAAGCTTTCCTAATAAAGCTAAGTCCAAAAAATGGTTACAAGATGAGCATAACCGGACATTTATTGTCTGGTTACGTGATCGTGTGCGAGCAGTAGGCAATTCCACTTTTCAAATATCAGAAAGATTGAAGTGGATAGTGCGTGGACCTAGCAATCAAGTGTTAAAGTACTCTAGTTATTTGATTGATGGAGTTACTTATCATACAAAAGAGAGCGATGATACACGAGTTGTTCAAAACTCTGGAGTAAGCTTAGTCGCAAAAACAATGCAAGTTGCTAGTGCAAAGGACAAAAATCCGATTGTGTCGGACATGACTTTTTGTGGAGTTATACAAGAAATTTGGGAACTCGATTATCACAATTTTCAAGTTCCAATGTTTAAATGTAATTGAGTTGAGAATAATAACGGTATTAAAGTTGATGAACTTGGTTTCACGTTGGTAAACCTCAACAGAATTGGATTCAAATCTGACTCTTTTATCTTGGGCAGACAAGCAAAGCAGGTATTCTACATTGAAGATCCTCAAGATCCTAGATGGCATGTTGTACTTGCCACTCCTACCAGGGATTACATGGAAAACATAAATGGTGATGAGTTGGAAAATGCTACAATCCACTATCAGTGTTCCACAAAAGAGTTTATGTCAATGGAATCAATGGATGTTGACGGGGTAGATGAAAATGAACAATCGTGCGTTCGTGAAGACTGTGATAGGACATGGGTTGACAATAATTAAGTGTAATCTATTGTTTTACTTGTGTTTAGATTTTGGTTGCTGATCTATTTTATCATATTTATTTTTATTGTGATATAACTGTCGTTTGTCTTCATTCTCGCTTTTTATTCTTTGTAATTCAAATTCCTAACAATTTGCTGTCTTTTTCAGGAAATGGGGTATCAAGGAACTTGACTATATTCTAGAATTGACACTATGGCAGCTCATGAAAAGAGATTGGCGAGGATTGAGAATTCTAAAGAGAGTATTTCATATGCTGCCACTAACAATAGTTGCGAGGGTCAAACAACAATGGAATCTACAGAAACGGAGTCAACAAGAACATCAAGGGGGCATACACGTTTGGATAAGCTTGTTAGGCTAAGGGTCCAAGGAATTAAAAAGGATGTAAGTCTCAACAAAATTGAACAGCCAATTGGAGAATTTGCAGGTGAAATGCAAAGCTACATTGGGGTTCTCGTTCGAGATAAAATCTCAATAGGTTTCAAATCATAGAAGAAAGTGCCAAATGATGTTAAAGAGATAATATGGGAATCAGTGAATGTAAGTGTTTTTAATCTGCTGTGTGGATTAATTTCTTCATGAATCATTTGCTTTAATATCATTATAAACTGTAGACTCTTCCACTTGTGCTTCTTCCTTGAACGTACTTTCTGAGTACTTCTTACTAACCTGCTGTGTGGATTAATTTTCTTCATGAATCATTATGTTTGTCACTAACCTTAAGGTTGATGAAGTTATCAAGAAGCATTAGGACAATATCTCCATTGGCTAGAACCACCGTCAATAAATCCTGCCACTGTTTTAAAAGAAACCTTGAGCACTAAAATATTAGTATCATATTAAACTCTCTATTTTAGCTTGATATTCACCCTCAATTTTCTCATCCGCTCTTCATTCCTAGTATTCAGTACTAATATGATTATGCTATATTTAATCTTCTTGTTAATTTTTTTTATGTTCTTTTACAGCTGGCGTACAATATTGACCCAAGTTGGAGGAAGGGATGTTTTCAATCAGCAAATAATAAATGGCATCAATATAAAGCATTTCTCACTCAGAAGTTCATTTTCAGCAAGCTAGATAAACCTGATGAGTTGAAAGATCCACTGATTGGTTATGGTATTTCACAAGATGATTGGAGTTATTTTGTAATCACTCGCATGTCTGACGACTTTAGGGTAAGATTCAAAATTTTATTTTACAAATAATCTAACTACAAGTCACAATTTAAATCTGTGATATTTTATTTTTCAACTAGAGAGTAAGTGATGAAAACAAGAACAGAAGAAGCCAGAATGTATACCCCTATCGGCTGTCCCGTAAAGGATATGCACGTTTAGCTGACGAAATTGTAAGTATTTTGAAGTTGGTGGTTTGGTAATTGCATATGATTTTTAGGTATTGGACATGATTCATTTTTTTGTAGGCATCTGATTTATGTGATGATGATGAGATAAATCGAGCTACTATGTGGAAGAGAGGACGGGTCAATAAGGAGGGTAAATATGAAGGCGATGATCTAAAAATGACAGTTAAAAATATTGTATGTAATACATGAGATGATAATTATTTTTTATCGATTAATTTTTATTATAGTAACAATTTACTTTGATCACGTCAGGATGATTATGTTCAACAAAAAAGGAGGGGAAGCTGAAGTTTGAAGGGGCAAGGAAAGATATTCTCACGAATGCACTAGATTCTGAAGAACATGCTGGGCGTGTGAGGGGTGTTGGAGGTCATATCACTCCAACAATCTATTTTATTGTTGGCAGAATCTGGAATAGTCCTCTTGCAGATGGTGACATAATCCTTCATCATCAAAATGAGTTGTTGGAGGCAAAGAAGCTAATCTCTGATCAAAATGTGCGCATCGTAGATCAAGATGCACGCATCGTAGTTAAAGATGCACGCATAGCAGAACAAAATGCGCGCATCGTACATCAAGATGCACGCATCATTGCATTTTTTGTACTGTTACGCCAAGCGTGTTTTGGACAATTCGGAAAATAATATATCGATTATTTTTTATGATGATTTCTTTGACACTGAGTACGAGAAGCTTGTGAACATTGAAGACATCACACCTTTTTATGAGCTGGAGCCAATATCTGCCAATTGTGTGGTTGTTTATATGTGGTAAGTTTTCGATTAATTCGAACTTTTTCCTTTGATTTGTTTAACACAGTAACGTTATTTTTGTTTGAATGGAAAGTTTCTCTTCAAAAAGATGAAAAAGGAAAACAAATTCGATAAATTCAGTTTTGTGAATCCACAGACCCTTCCAGTAATGCCATATGTATTCAAACTTGACAAAAATGAAAAAACTGAATACTTGAATGGCTGGGCAAGTGCTTTGGCTGAACGGCTGAGCGGTACAGCAAGAAATCAACTAGTTTTGGCACCACACAATGTTAGGTAAATAAGTACAACAATATCATTAATATTAGATTTTTTTTGACGATGTTGCGAAATTTATGCATTGAATATTTGTTTTGTTCGTAGTTGTCATTGGATTCTGACTGTCATCGACCCTTATGTGGAGGTGATTTATTTGTTGGATTCACTTAATCATCGCAACCTTCATGAGGACTGGAAATATGTGGTGGATATGTGAGTACATATTCTTTTTTTAATTAAGCATTTAATTTATTACTCATATGTCGAATCTTGTTGTACAAAGGAGTTTGAAATTGTTCAATTCGACCAAAGAAATGAAAGGAAAAAAGAAGCCTACATGGAAAGTGATAAAGCTATAATATATATATATATATATATATATATATATATATATATATATATATATATATATATATATATATATATATATATATATATATATATAATGTATACACACATATATGCCTACTTGTGATTTCATTGACAATTTTTGTTAAACATAGGGTCCTCGACAACCTGATGCGAAACAATATGGGTTTTATGTGATGAAATTTATGAGAGAGATTGTTGAAGGAAATGCCACCAGCGAGAAGGATTTACTTTTATCAATGGTAATATTTAACATATTCTGAATTTTCTCAAATAATTTTTTATTTCATTTGCTTCTTCATTACTGATTTTTACTATCTAATATAATTTGGGTTTGTTAACAGTTCAACAAAACAATTTACTCTAAAGAAGAAATTGATGAAGTGCGATCCGAATGGGCAGAATGCGTACTAGACTACATTCATGACTAGGTATTTGGCTCTCCTTCATCGACTTCATAAGCTTCTGTGAATTGCAAAGTCTGTGAATAAGCTTCTGTGAATTGCAAAGTCTGTGAACAAGCTTCTGTGAATTTGTTTTTTTTTTGTTTTTTTTTTCAATCTCACTCACATGAAGGTGAATTATGGTTGTAAAGTTTGGAGTACTTGTATTATACAGAAGAGAAAGTAAAGAACACATCTTGATCCTTTCTGTGATTTGATAACAATCGATTTTGATTTGTTTGGTTCCCTCACGATACATTGGGTTTAAAGCAACGGTTTTATACCTATGATTAAAATTGATAATATAAAATTTAAACATTATAAATTTTACCTTAAAATCTCGAAGCGAGATTATGGACACCAACAGATTAAACTGCTCTTGTTTTATATCCCAGGAACTGATGAACGAACGATTATTCAATCAGGTCCACGAACAGAAGTTTAATCCCTCTGATAGACTGCACTAGAAAGTCTATCAGAAGTTTCTACGAAGAGATAGAACAGATATGATCTGTTAAATTAGTCTGCAAATTCAAAAATTCACAGACTGAATTTTCGAACACAGTAGGGGAGGGGGGAGGCCGAATTCTCTAGAGAGAGAGCTCTAGGGTTTTCGAAAATTATGACCTATGTTGTCTAATTTCTGTACTGCAATAACTTATTTATAATGTAGGCTGCTAACAGCTTAGGGACCATTAGTCATAAGTTCAAGCCTGACAAGCAAAGCCCGCATGTTCAGAAATTAATATAAAATTCATCGTGACTCAGATTGATAAACCAATTTCACCAATGTGCACAGAAACCATTTCTGCATCTTTTAAAGTCAAGATAAATTTTCTGAATCCGAATTCAGTGGTTTCCAAAAATGTCCATCACTATGTCATTTTAGGAAATCTTACTCCCTCTACTTTTAAATAAGAAGTCCCACTTCTTTATTCACTAAATTTAACTCTTTAAATTTAATTATCTCAACGAAAATTAGAAATCCATTACTTGTGTGACCCTCAATGGTTCAGGAATACAGCTAGCCGTGGGCTCACAACTCCTTGTGACTCGGAACAATAATTTTCGACTTGCCCATCGAATCATGGTAAGAGCGCCTAACAACATCGCCCCATGATTCCCTAGGTATCACTGATAGTGCCTGCAAGAACCAATAGATTTTGGTTAGCGTACAGTACGGTCCCTTCATCCATATATCCCGATCGAATCAACAACCATTGGTAAATCAAGAATCATTCGAGATTCGATAACTATGCATTACATCTTGGAGATCAAATAGTGACATCGCATGTGTTACTAGGAACACCAAGTAACCTAAAACACATCATGTACTCTGGCCAGAGATTTAACAGATCATATATGTTCTATCTCTTCGTAGAAACTTCTGATAGACTTTCTAGTGCAGTCTGTCAGAGGGATTAAATTTCTGTTCGTGGACCTGATTGAAGAATTGTTCGTTCATCAGTTCCTGGGATATACAACAAGAGCAGTTTAATCTGTTGGTGTCCATAATCTCGCTTCGAGATTTTAAGGTAAAATTTATATTGTTTAAATTTTATATTATCAATTTTAATCGTAGAAATTTGATACCCATATGGAATCGTTCTATATAAAATTTTAAATATTCCGCTGCACCGGGTATCACTTTCTTTTTCAATCCGGAGAATGACCGTGTTCCAACAGTGGTATCAGAGCCAGGCTGTTCTCGAATTTTACGATTAAAATATTGTTCAATTGTACAAGCCTCGATTTTTCAGAAAAATAAAACGAAAAAGAAATTTTTTTTTTTTAATTTTCCGGGGGGACTGCCCGCTGCCTGAAAGTGCAGCGGGCGGCCGCTGCCCTGCGCGCAGCTGGGCCGCGCCGAGCGGCCCAGCGAAGGGCTGGGCCCCCGGCCCGATTGTCGGGGACTGCCCGGGATCGTCTCGGGCAGCCCAAAAAAATTAAAATTTTATTTTTTTGAAATTTTGAATTTCTGCCCGTTAATTGTTATCGGGCCCAGTTTTTGGCCGGATTGAAAATTGTTTCAGTTGGTCCACGAGGCAATGGGTCATAATTGTTTGAGCCCAAAATTTTTAAGAAAATTAATTTTGGATAAATTTTGAATTTTGGAAATTTATAAATTTAATCCAATAAATTAAATCTTTAATTATTAATTTTGGTACAATTGATAATAAAATATGATTTTATGTATAAAATTGGATTTTATATGTAAAATATGATTTTCAGATCAATGGACCATCTGGTCAACACACTGTCGACTTTGCTACAAACTCATGTAGCTGCAGAAAATGGGATTTGACCGGCATCCCATGTCAGCATGCTGTTTGTGCAATTTGGTGTAAATATCAAGATCCACAAGATTATGTGCATTCATATTATGAGGTCGAGGCTTACAAGAAATGCTACGAGAAATCTGTTTTGCCTGTTACTGGTGCTGATCTATGGCCTGAATGTGCATTGCCATCTCCATTACCACCGGTATACACAGAGAAAGTGGGCAGGCCTGCTAAATTGCGAAGGAGGGAAAGAGATGAACCGCCTAGTTCGAGCCGAACACATCTGCGTGGAGCAAGAAGAAATAACAAGTGCAAGAAGTGTGGAGAATTTGGACATAACAAGAGGACATGTAAAGCACCCAAGGAGGATCGAAGAACTATATATCATCGACTAATAATATATACAAAAAATTAATATGCATGCCTCGAAAATGGAATGAGTACATGAGGGTGTTGCAGTGAACAATATCAAGTACTCAAGCGGTTCCAAAAATTATAATATCACATCCTAAAATAAAAACTAGTGGGAGAGATAAGTGTGCAAAAATACCAAGAAAATTGCAAATTAAAAGTACGCAAACCAATGTGGAACACATACTCTTGTTTGATACTTTAGCAGCATACCCGTGATTCTTTAGTGACCACAACAAACAAACGCGCTTGGGGTAGGGTGTAAATGGATCTATAAGAGAAAACTTGGGCCTGATGGAAAGGTACTGACCTACAAGGCACGATTGGTGGCAAAAGGTTATACTCAAAGACAAGGAGTTGACTATGATGAAACTTTTTCACCAGTCGCAATGTTCAAGTCCATAAGAATCCTTATTGCCATAGCAGCATGGTATGACTATGAGATATGGTAAATGGATGTGAAGACTGCATTTCTTAATGGAAACATTAAGGAAGAAATCTATATGATGCAGCCCGAGGGATTCACATCCATGGGAAGCGAGCATAAGGTATGCAAGCTTCAGAGATCGATCTATGGTCTCAAACAAGCATCAAGAAGTTGGAACCAGAAATTTGATGAAACAATAAAGGATTTTGGTTTCATCAAGAACCCGAAGGAACCGTGCGTGTACAAGAAAGTAGTTAAGGATGCTGTGACATTCTTAGTACTTTATGTTGATGACATCTTACTCATTGGGAATGATGTAGGGATGTTGCAGCCAACAAAGATATGGTTATCAGGTAGATTCTCGATGAAGGATTTGGGTGAGGCATCCTATATTCTAGGGATACAGATCTATAGAGATAGATCTAAGAGAATGATAGGACTTACTCAAGCTACCTACATCGACACTATATTGAAAAGGTTTTCAATGGATGAGTCCAAGAGAGGACATCTACCTATGTGTCATGGAGTCTCTCTATCCAAGTCCATGTGTCCCAAGACTGACGAAGAGATAGAGAAAATGACACACATACCATATGCATCAGCCATAGGGAGTATCATGTATGGGATGATATCTACCAGACCGGATGTGGCATTTGCTCTGAGTGTCACGAGCAGATATCAAGCCAATCCCGGTCAAATGCATTGGAAAGCCGTGAAGGATATTCTTAAGTACTTGAGAAGAACTAAGAATGTATTCATGGTTTATGGAGGAAGAGATCTGAAATTGGAAGGTTATACCGACTCTAGCTTCCAAAGTGACGTGGATGACTCGAAGTCAACCTCTGGATTTGTGTTCATGCTCAATGGCGGTGCTGTCTCTTGGAAGAGTTCCAAGCAGGACACCACAGCGGATTCCACCACTGAAGCAGAATACATTGCGGCATCAGCTGCTGCTAAAGAGGCCGTTTGGATGAGGAATTTCGTCCAAGAGTTGGGCGTTATTCCTGAAGCTGTTGGTCTAGTCCCGGTGTACTGTGACAACACGGGTGTCGTTGCTCAGGCAAAGGAACCAAGGTCTCATCAAAGATCCAAACACGTACTAAGGAAATACCACATCATTCGGGAGATCGTGGAAAGAGGAGACATCACTGTCGAGAGAGTGGCCTCTGCAGACAATATCGCTGATCCACTTACTAAGCTCTTGCCAGGACCATTATTTGACAAACATCGCGAAGCAATGGGACTACGTAGTATGACTAGTTGGCTTTAGGGCAAGTGGGAGATTGAAAGAGTGGGTGCCCGGTGAGCCAACTTGTGGCTAAGGGCTTTTATGACTCCATGTATAAACAATCTTTTGTTTAATATAATTTACACTTTTATAATGGCATTTACTTTATCTTTTATCATATTATTATGTTGTGACATACTATAAGATGTTTAGATGAAGACCTTGAATATACTATAGTGTATGTAAGATGTGGTAGCACATGGGGATGGCTATCATGAAACACATCTTATAGTCACTGTATATTCTAAACAGTTCCTAGTCGATTGAGCCGTCCGTTAATAAGGATAAGGATCGCTCGAGATTGAGACTAGCGTTTGCGATGCCGAGTACCACGTTTCATTGGTATGGAATATAGAGATGTTCAAAGCATGCAAATGGATATTCATATGATGAATGATTGAACTACCCTATCCGGACTTTCCAAGTGGTTATCACTTATCGAGTGGATAAAGTCTGCGGTTTTGGTTGTACACCATTAGTCTTTACTACTTGAAACATCATTGAGACTCTATATACTAGTACTGTACTTTGACTCGTTTACCGACTCTATTGGGTCATCAGGTGTCGGGATTGGGTACAGTTACGACACATATAGGAGTCGATGCTTTGTTGTCAAGGATTCACCACATACTTGCAAGTGTGGATATCCTATGCGATATGAGGAGATATTAGTGTGACGAATCTCTGGCCAGAGTACATGATGTGTTTTAGGTTACTTGGTGTTCCTAGTAACACATGCGATGTCACTATTTGATCTCCAAGATGTAATGCATAGTTATCGAATCTCGAACGACTCTTGATTTACCAATGGTTGTTGATTCGATCGGGATATATGGATGAAGGGACCGTACTGTACGCTAACCAAAATCTATTGGTTCTTGCAGGCACTATCAGTGATACCTAGGGAATCATGGGGCGATGTTGCTAGGCGCTCTTACCATGATTCGATGGGCAAGTCGGAAATTGTTGTTCCGAGTCACAAGGAGTTGTGAGCCCACGGCTAGCTGTATCCCTGAACCATTGAGGGTCACACAAGTAATGGATTTATAATCCCCGTTGAGATAATTAAATTTAAAGAGTTAAATTTAGTGAATAAAGAAGTGGGACTTCTTATTTAAAAGTAGAGGGAGTAAGATTTCCTAAAATGACATAGTGATGGACATTTTTGGAAACCACTGAATTTGAATTCAGAAAATTTATCTTGACTTTAAAAGATGCAGAAATGGTTTCTGTGCACATTGGTGAAATTGGTTTATCAATCTGAGTCACGATGAATTTTATATTAATTTTTGAACATGCGGGCTTTGCTTGTCAGGCTTGAACTTATAACTAATGGGTCCTAAGCTGTTAGCAGCCCACATTATAAATAAGTTATTGCAGTACAGAAATTAGACAACACAGGTCATAATTTTCGAAAACCCTAGAGCTCTCTCTCTAGAGAATTCGGCCGCCCCCTCCCTTACTGTGTTCGAAAATTCAGTCTGTGAATTTTTGAATTTGCAGACTGATTTAACAGATCATATCTGTTCTATCTCTTCGTAGAAACTTCTGATAGACTTTCTAGTGCAGTCTGTCAGAGGGATTAAATTTCTGTTCATGGACCTGATTGAAGAATTGTTCGTTCATCAGTTCCTGGGATATACAACAAGAGCAGTTTAATCTGTTGGTGTCCATAATCTTGCTTCGAGATTTTAAGGTAAAATTTATATTGTTTAAATTTTATATTATCAATTTTAATCGTAGAAATTTGATACCCATATGGAATCGTTCCATATAAAATTTTAAAACTTTCGCTGCACCGGGTATCACTTTTTTTTTCGATCCGAAGAACGACCGTGTTCCAACAGATGCTACTAAGTTTGATAGGATGAGTACAAACTCTTGTTGTGTATTTTTAGCTGGCATATTTTGGATTTTGATTACACCGCTATTGTGTTTCTCTCATTTTGATGTGTAGTAAATTATAAAAATTTGAAGCATACAATAGTAATTAGTTGCTTTATATTTAATGTAGATTGGTTGTTTTTTTATGCAATATGACAACGGTTAGAAACGTTGTAAAAAATAAGAAACCACAACGGAGTTTCCTTCAAAAAGAAAAACGACAATGATTTTAATATGATGTAAAAAATATTTACGACAACGGTTTTATATAACCACAACGGTTTAAATATGTTGTAAAAATTACCATACCACAACGGTTTTATATATAAAAGGTATTTAAAACAACGGATAAAATCTCTTGTCAAAATCTACCACAACGGTTTATATCTGTTGTCAAAAGTATCTACCACAACGGTTTTAATACGTTGTGTAATATGGTAAATTCGAGTCTACGACAACGGATATAAACGGTTATCGTATGTAAAAGACAACCGAAAAAAAACCCGTTGTCGTAGGAAATGCCTTTGACAACACTACATTTACAACCGAAAATCAAGAAAAATCCTAATAAACATGAAATTAATACTAAACTTTTCTGGAAAATGAAATGAAATTGCAAAAAACCTAAAAAAAAACTACTATAATGATGTGAAAAATAAAAATTTGAAATTTGCAAGTTTTTTTTATAGTGTTGACTTGTTTTCTTTTGTGAACATGTGTTTTAAACTAAAAGGCGGATCTATCGATCCTTCAACCTTGAAGATTGGGCTCGAGATATTGGAATGGCCATCTATTATCTTTGGGCCTAAACTAAGAATCCCAATTAACTTGTTCTAAGGAAAAGGAAGTTAGTTACTTAAAGGGGGAAGTGAGGGATTGATGTAGTACATAGAGAAGATAAGAGAAACACATACATATCGGTCTCTCTAATCTTGTTCTTGAAGCTGATATATCAGAAACAAGAGGAAGCAGAGGAGATCAAGGGAGACAAGAGATAAGTGCTGTAGATTTGAAGCAGCTTAGATTGTATTTTACTTTCTGAAGATCAAAGCTCTGTAATCTGTAAACTTTCTGATTGTGATTCAATAAAGATGGTGGGGTGTTCGTCCGTGGATGTAGATCATTTTGATCTAATCATGTAAATTAAGTTGTCATGTTATTTGTTCTTTGTGATTCATTCGATTGCATGAGGTGTTTCAGAAAGTGTGTTTGAGCTGCATTGAGCTAAAGTGATTGCTGATTTTTGAATTCTTATCGAGTGTATTGAGATCTAATCTGTAGCTGAGTGAGTTCTCGATTGAAGTAAATATAAGTGATAACATTTGCAACACCTTTCTTCTATCAATTCTTTATTTTGATCACCACCCATGATTTTCTCTTGCTTGCACGTTGTTAGACCCATTAAAATTAATTGAGATAATTGACGTGGGTAAATCTACCTTAATGAGATTGAATTATTTCATTAGGTCCAAAACAAATATCTTGTTAGAAGCCCAATTGTCAAAGAACTTGGGAAACAAAAGATGACCCAAGGCAATTCAAAGAATTAATCGACAAATTTGAGGCGACAAGGGCATGGGTCAAATAGGTAAGGGAGAATGTCACAAACCGACACCTCCGCATTCCAAAATTATCTAAAATATGATAATGTAGAGGTTGCATATATTCTAGAACTATCTAGATTATTCATGCTCTAGACTTGTATAGAGCACTCTAGACTTCTATATTGAAGACTTGTATATAATCAAGTAGAAGAAAACATATAAACTTGTGTAGATGTTAGAATCTTTTAGAGAGTTAATCTTCACCGTCAGATCAAATAGACCTTAGCCATTCTTTGTAGGAAGTCACTACTATAAAAGAGTAGATTCCTTTATTTGTAAATCACCAAGTTGAAAGCAATAAAAAACATTCTCAAAGCTCAAAGCTCTTTTGTATTCTAATTTAAACATTTGCACAAACACTTAGAATTATGTGCACTCCAAATGAAGATGTATGGCCTGGAGTGACTTCTTTGCCTGATTTTAAATGTTCATTTGTCACATTTTTTTACCTGATAAAAAACATCAATATTTCCCTGATAAAAAAACATAAGTATTTTTTCATGTAACTCGTAGGCACAACTCTGCTACAACTCTGATAGCGCATCACTATCTCATGACCCTCCGAATTGGGTTCGGACCTTCTGAACTCACCTGAGATAAAATATTCAAAATTAATATTTTGAATCCCAATTAAGCCCTTAATCAACCTTTAATTATTTTTAATCATTTAATCTTGTAAAATAAGACTGGATTACTACATAGCCACAGTACTCAGGCGAATATCTGATGGAAGTCATCGAAATGAATCCATAATATGGATAGTGGACGAAGTTGCATAGCTCCTATTTGAAACCTCTGAGTGACCGATTCAAAAGCTTGAAATCAATCAAACCTTTTGGTGTGTTAGATGGTGGGGAGGTGTTTCTCTTTGGTTATAAGAATACTTTGTGCGGATTATAATGTTCGTATAATAGAAATTCAGTAGTTTGAGTTGAAAGTAAAATCAAGAAGATATCTTTCGACAGCTCATGTGAACAACATGATTTTTTTTATCGTTAAGAAACATTTCAATTAGAAAACACCAAATCACCAGTTACAACTTTGCCTAAAAATTAATGGACCGTAATAACAAACACCATGTTTAATTCTTTCGGTATACAAACTATTACTAGCTAAAAGCCTAAAACATGGGCCACTCGGTTTGCAGATCTTCTACAATGATTCAAAACAGCATCGGGTGCGCTCGAGTAGAGACGATGAATATATTTGGCAATTGGATCATCCATACAGAAAGGAACCTGTGTTCGAATGGAAAAGAGCATTGATGGCATCTGTTTCATCAATCCATCTATTCTAGCCATGTTGAATTGCACGCGAAACTCCTTTGACAACGACAAGTTCTGCTAAATGAGGTGAAAAGCATCCAAGGAGGCATCGTCCTTCGGCGATAAGAATATGACCATTACTATCCCTTCCAATGAGCCCCACACCAAAAAAAGATTTCGAAACTTGAACTGCGGCATTTACATTTACTTTAATACTTCCTTCCAGAGGTGGTTTTTATATAATGAGTAGATTAAAAATTAAACCAATGGAGCCTCGTAAGATTGATAATTTCCTTGGAACACCAATTTATTTCTAGCCGTCCAAATGCACCAACATAATGTGACAAAATATTCAAAATCATTTCCATGTCCATTATTCACAATCCGTCCAAAAAGATCTCCCAAGTTTAAGTGTTTTTCTTTATATTTTTCTTTATCATGTTTATTAATTAAGTTGCTGCTATTGAATTTTAATGTTTGGGTGCTTATTATCATGCTTTAGGAATTAATATTTTTGTAAAATAAAATAAGATTTATATGGTTTGATCGTAAATTTAATTTTAGTATGTAACTTAAGCATTATATTTAATTTATTGATAGTTAAATTTATAATCCAAGGAATTAGCTCAAACATTTAAGAACATTGAGGAGATTTATTTATTTTTTAAAAAATAAATAAAGGAAACGGACATGACTTATTAATATTGTAAATAATTAGATTTTGTAGAGGAATATTATTATTATTATTATTTTTTATTTTTTTATAGTACAAATACAATCTTTATACAAATTATAATCATATAAAGTGTTCGCATTACATACGAGATTTGAGTGTGAACTCGAGACATGCTTATTTTGAGTATAAGAATTACAACAAAAATGTCTAATCTATCTAAAATAAATTAGAAAAATTATCCATCGTCGTCGTCGTCATCATCGTCATCGTCATCGTCGTCGTCGTCGTCATCGTCATCATCATCATCGTCATCGTAATTGTTATTTTATTATTATTATTTGTACAAGAACTAATATCTAGCACATTATTATTATTATTATTATTATTATTATTATTATTATTATTATTATTATTATTATTAGGTAATAGAACTAATATCTAGCATAGATATAAATATAACTAGGAATAATTAAGATACAAAAGATCCATATTACGTTGTATGAGAGGATGAAAAGGAAAATAGTACGTGTACAAAAGAGTTATAAATTGGGCTACAAATTGCATTTGAAATTACAAAGTTATCCCTAAGCTTAATTTGGAAAAAAATATTTCAAAAATGCATTTAGGTTAGTTTTGTAATTTTAAATGTACTTTGTAAGTTGTAACCCAATGTATAAGGCTCATTGTACACATAACATGATCCAGATGAAAAATTTGGACGGAGGTCCTGATATTGTTGCATCCAATAGTATGCTTGATTTATATGTAACATGTCTTACGTGCCAACTAGTGGTATTTAGTCAAGGTGATCCAATGCAATTCCTTTAATTTTACGAAATTAAGACCGTCGACGATTTGCCTACTCAAAATAAATAATAAATACAAAATTAAAGACATTCATCCAATATTGAAACAACAATTTTTATTATTATTATTATTATTTACAAACTTATGTGAGTTTTCTTTACTTTATACTAGTTTCAATTTATTAATAAATTTAAATATTTTTCTGAAAATTATAATTAATATTCGATTTAATATGAATAAATTATTTTCATTATGTCTTTTATTTTTTTTAATTTGGTTGTTTTGTTTTGTTTTGGAATTAATCCATGAATAGTTTCAATTGATCATTTAATCAATATTTAGTTTTGATTTACTTATGTTATGCGTATTTGTGCACAAGCGAGTATTTGAAACCTTGGTGTTGTAGATATTTTCTGACTCTTAAATAATTTAATTTGAATGCATAGTTATATGCAGAATCAGTTAATGGTGTCAGAACCAATTAGGTTGCTATATAATTATTTACGGGATAAAAATTGTGCTGATGGGATTACAATATTTACGACCATGATGTATGCTTATAAAAACATTTAATAAAGTTATGACTTAGCTAGTTGAATGTGGTGAATTGCTGCATGAAATATTTATGAATCATAAGATTTTTCCTGATGAGGGAACCTTCAAAGTGCTTTTTATTCATTTCTTTGATTGTGCTTTTTATTCATTTCTTTAGGAATGATAAATTTTGTGCTAAATGTGTATAACTATCATTTGGCCTTGTTCTAGTTCCAAGCTGCAAGGTGGACTGAGGTTTGAACAAGGCAATAATGTCTAGTTTTAGTCCAATGTGACAAATGAAAATGTTGAAAGGACACTTATGGTGTCTATGTATAATTTTTGCTTCTGGATATATATATATCTCTCTTTTAATAGCTATTCTGGGTGAATGCTCCTAATGTGTATATTTACAAAAATAAAAGATATTTCAAGGAATTTTATAGTGTTCCTATGTTGGATTTTTCTGAATAAGCTATGTGCATATACAATTAACAAGCGTGCACCTTTTTCTTGTCAATTATGACATTTATATGATATGCTTATTAATTTATCATTGAATCTTTTGATCACGAACCCTTAGATTGATGTTATAATCCTGTTTTGCATCAAAGAATAATTAGATGTCACACTTTTAAGCGTGAAATGAATGAAATGTTGTACTGCCCCCAATGTTTCTTCATTGAATGAAGCTGTTTCTGGAAGTGCCCCTTGATTCTTCAGAGGTATTAAACGTGTGGTTACATCAACTTGCAATAATGTTGTAGCTGCTACTCCAATGAGGACACACGTGAACTCGACGCCTTGCTGCACTCTCATGTGCTTCTTTGGCTCTTTGAGTAGCTTCTTCGGCCCTTTGAGTAGCTGCTCATGCCTCATCCCATGATTCACGTGCCTCCTCACGCAAAGCATTTAAACAATTCCCAGTGCCAGTAGATCCTCGCGGACGTGGAGTCATGGCCTCGGGATATATCATAGGTACTATCGTTGACAAGCCGTATAACCTCCCCTTCATCGGACCACCGGTGATGATCATAAACTGTTTATTAATGTCATGGGACGAAGGTGTATCAGGTATATATACTCCCATCCTCAAACAGATCAGAGTCATTGTTAACTCAAAATAAGCTTCCATTTGATCCTGTATGAAATAATTACAAAATACATAACTTCATTTTTTTTTAAAATTTAATTATGTACCTCTTCTAAGTTATTTTTACATTATAAATTTTCCAAACTTACAAGAATCAATCTTGAGAGCTCATCCAAAAATGTGTCGTCTGCTCTCCTATGTGTGTGCAAAAATATCTCCCAACTTGGCTCCTTCTTCAATTGCTTACGCTATAAGAATACATGAACATATAATGACAAGTACCGACCAAATTCATATGCATTGTGTACGTATGAAGATACAAAAATGGTTGGAATTGCATTTCTAACCCATGTTCTCTTATCTACAGGTTTTGTCAAGTTCTAACATGTAGTGAGTAAAGTATCATTTCCACGATGAGTAGTATTGACAAATATTTAGTAGTTGTAATTAAAATAGTCCGAACTTTATTTAGAAAACCATAATTTTAGAGATTTTGCAGAAACATAAAATAAGCAAGAAACTTTAGCTATTTTTTAAGTGGTTTGAGAATCCACCACCAAGTATGGTGGGCAAGCCTGCGGTTTGAGAAAATACCAACCAAACCCACCTATTTTAGAAACATTAATCCCATTGAATCCCGTGAGTGCTGTTGCGAATATAGACGGGTTAATAAAATGATTTTTAATTGAACCCGAGAGAGAAATAGATATATTGGGAAAGCATATAAGTTAATTTTTCTTAATATTTTGATGTCCCCAAAATTTATGGACGTAACACTTTTTTCACATGGTGTACCATAGATCAGACTGACTTATCCTCCCTTATTAACGAATGCACAAGCAAGTGAACCGGCTTTTCTACTATATTTCACATTATCCCCAACCCAACCATGGTGATGTTATGATTTTTAAAAACACCTAAGAGCAATTCCGGGAACGCATCAAAGATTCCTATTTGATTTATTAAAAAATAACTCGAAATACCAAATTGAATAACATTAATATCCTCAATGGTACGCCTGGTATGATATGGCTACCGGCATTGGGCCTTCATCTACATCTAGCATGTAGTTCTTTATCCACTCATTCACAACCTCTTCGTTGGTCGTTTTTGTGGCATAGAGATATATACTTCTCCCTGTAGAAATGTGATACTCGAACTCTTTAGTAGTATGAAAAGGTTTATTATTGTAGGATAATGATGAGGCATGGTGTCTAAGAAAGTGACCAAGGCTCAAAACGAAGGCGGCGGAGGTAGGTCAAGGTTCATTTGTTTAATTTGAAAATATTTATTATATCTCAATTTTTGAAATTTAATGTTTTGATTAAACCGGTTCTTTCGACCCTAGCCGCAGGGGCGAATCTAGGATCTGGGTTATGGGGGGCCGCTTTTAAATTAGATAAAAGATCAAAAGAGAAAAGTCATATTACAACTAATTATATTTAAATAATTAAGCATCTAACATGTGTGAAATAAAATATTGATAACTTAAATTGAAAGAATTCGAAATTCATTAAAATTTTTAAAATTTTTAATAATAACATTAATACATATATTTTAGCAACTTCTTTGCTCTGAAACCTAGTTTTATCGATATTTATAGCTAAGAATGATTTTTTTGTTGTAGTTTTAGAAACTAGAATAGTAAACAAACATTTTATTTATTTAAAAAAATGTCTCTCTTAAAATATATATGTATATACACACACGCATTTTTTATTTTATAATAATACATCTGTCCCCATATGTCAACTTACTTTTTTTTTATACATATTAATTTTTTTTTTTTGAAATGACGATTGGTAAATAACTTTGCACGTTTATTATCTTATTCTATTTTATTTTTATTATAATGTCATTTTATTTTATATAATTTTAGAGAATGAAATTTAAAATTTTTAGTAAATATATAATTTATCATTAATAAAAATAATAATATTTAGATATTTGGTAGTAATAGGAAAAATGAGAATAAATTTTAAAATTTTCAGTAAATATATAATTTATCATTAATAAAAATAATAATATTTAGATATTTGGTAGTATTAGCCTATTAGGGAAAAAGGAGAAGGAAAAAATTTAAGAAGAAAAATATAGATGGGAGATAAAAGTTGGGGAATCGAACCTAAGCTTCACAAACCTCCCATATCAATTGTCAGAACTCCTCCTACCACCAAGCCAAAACACATTCTTGTTTCATTTATAGTGGCTTTTATATGCCCCGCTAGCCAAGTTGTGGCTAAGGGCTTTGAGAGTCTCTTATTGTAAACAATCTTTGTTTAATATAATTTACATTCATTAATGGTATTTTCTTTATGTAACGCCCCGTTTTTATCTTAATTGATGTTATTTGAGATATTAAGTGATTTCAAAATTCGAGAGCCGATTTTTATTAATCAGAGACCTTTTTGCAATTTTCAAAAATTTCAGGGACTAAAACGCAAAAAGGAGATTTGTTATAACTTAGAGACTTGACTAAGTCTTCTTCATTTCCTCCCTTCCTTCTCCAAGTCGCCTATCTCCATTGAAGGCGAGATAAAAGCTTCCAAGCTTTTGTGATTTCAATTTTAACTCGATCCGTCCATTGGAATTTGATCTGAAGTAGATATCTGCGATCACAACATCGAGTGCTCCGTTTGGAAGTAAGTTTCTCTTATTTCTACGAGGTTTGAATTTTTGGATGTCTTTAGAATTGATTGATATTCGGAGAGGATGTTCTTGAGGTTGCTGTGATAGTATATCTAAGACGGTTCGGAGATATATCGACGATCGGATTTGATATGATTTTTCTTATGATTTTCGAAACTTAAATTTTTGAAATGTGTTGGGTTTGACTTGGAAATGATGTTAGATGATTGGTTTGAGTATTTGGAATTGATATTCTGCTGTATGCAATTTCGGTTTGATCAGTTTATAGCCGTTATGCCGTCAGTTTGAGTTTCGGGATGTCGTTTCTATTGATTTGATTATACCGAGTTTGATGAGGTTTTGCTATCGATATTGATCTTGTGACTTCTTCTGTTAGATTGATTTGAAATCCTTGGAGTTGCGAGATTGCAGCTTCGATCAGTTTGGAAGATTGAGCCGGTATAGTATCGACTTCTTACTTATCGATCGTAGAACTTGAATAGATATTGAATTGAGATTTGTTGTTTTACAGATTGAAGATTGTGAACGACAAGAAGGTATAAGACGACTTTGGAATGAAATAGGACGATTAACTTGAAATCGGATTGATTCGAGTGTCCTAAAAGAAATCACATATTGCATGTTTATATACTTATTTGAACCTATGATTGAATTGATAATTGAATGCATGAGATTTCATATGCATTCATTTTGAGTCGATTGATTATTTATTTTGAATTAGACGATCTGGAGATTATAGTTGAGTGGCCTTGGTAGGCGATTTATTACAAGTGTCGATTAACTCACTGTAATGCCCTAGAGTCTAAAGGATTAAAATATACCTCATCCACCTCGAAAGGGGAGTTTGGTGTGATTGTTGGATATTTTAACCTCGGGATCCCAAACCAAAGAAAGAAAGAAGAATTTTTTTTGATTATCTGAGTCTGATAATCCAAAAGTTTTAAAGTTATGCATATCATTTTAATTCCGCAATTGAATGAATTACTTGAGGTATATGTGAAATTTGATTATATATCATGTTTTGATATATTATGTGATATTGTATGCTAGTCTCTTTTACTGGGAATATTATTCTCACCGAATTATCCTGATGTTGTCTTTGTTTATATGTGTACTTGGCAACAGGTGGGGCAGGACCGAGTTAGAGGCATCATGACTAGATGGTTGAGAGGATAGAGTGAGGCTTGGATGTTAGGAGTCGTTTATGTATTCGAACTCCTTTTTGTATTGAATAAGTCCAAACTAGATGGATTTTTATGCATGTTATTTTGTGAGGATTGTATAACTCTAGACCTAATCCTTTGTATATTGTTGATTGGGATTTTATGTTAGTATTGTTTGGTTTGAGTTGAGTTGGAATTGGAGAAGAAAAACCAAAATTTTCTGGTACAGAGCATCTCGCTCGATCGGCTGAATCTTACCGATCGAGCGAGCACCCCTGTACCGAGTCAGAGAACTGGACATTTATTGTCCGCTCGATCGGTAAGATTTCACCAATCGAGCGGGCGTCCTGAGTTCTGGGCAGTGGCTTTAGAATTCTTTGGCCGCTCGATCGGTAAGATCTTACCGATCGAGCGGGCACTATTCATTTCAAAAAAATATATATATATATATATTTTGATGTCTTAATCCTTATTGTTTAATTGTGATGATCAATTGCTTTACTCTAAGATTATGATTAGAATCGAGGCCTCACATTAAGTGGTATCAGAGAGTTAAGATCTTGGACTGAATTTAGAAGAGAGCGGGGTAGATCGAGTCGGCTTGTATTGAATTCTCGCATGTGTTTGAGTTATTTAATTAATTTATTAAATACGATGCGAGCATGCTTTATTGATTGAGAATTATTTGAATTACATGATTATGTGATTTAATTTATAAAGCATGGATTTATTGAGATATGAACTATAATCATTCATTGGATCCGAGTTCCATCTTTTGAATTGTGTTAGAAGATCAGAAGTTGTGGGACACTGGAATTTTGAGATTGAGATATATGTGTCCTAATCCCTTGTTTTTAGATGGGTACTCGAAGAAGATTGAACTTGGATACTCCGCCAATTTTTGCTACGACTGAAACTCCACCTGTAGTGACTCCTCAGAATGACCAGGGCGATACGGTTGAGAATCAGATGGATGCCACGGCTACCCCTATGGAAACCTTACTGAAGAGGTTTCAAGCTTTCCGACCACCGATCTTGAAAGGTACGGAGAATCCCATGGATTGCGAGGGCTGGTTGGATGATATAGATCAGCTTTTTGATTCTCTCGACTATTCCGATGACCGGTGAATTAGATTGGTTATTCATCAGCTGCACGGAGTGGCTAAGAAATGGTGGACCTCGACTAAGAAATCCATGGAGAACAGAGGTACGCTTATCAACTGGATTCTGTTCAAGACTGAGTTTTATAAACGATTCTTCCCAGTTTCTTACCGTAAAGATAAGAATGCCGAGTTCGCAAATTTGAAGCAAGAAAATTTGAGTATCGAAGATTATGTTACAAAATTTGATAGTCTATTGAGGTTTGCTCCACACATTTTTGACAATGAGGAAGCAAAAGCTGACCACTTTATTAACGGTCTGAACCCTGATATCTTTGTTCTGGTGAATACCGAAAGACCGAATAACTTTTTTGATGCAATGGATCATGCCAAGGGTGCGGAAGCTGGACTGATAAGGCAGAGAGGGAATCAGTTTGCCCCTCAGCAACAACAGAGGCAGTTTCAGGCCCAACCGTCCCAATACCAGAATCAACCACCAAGGACTGAAGGTGGTAGCAGTGGAGGTAATAAGAAGAATTACTTTCGTCCCAAAGAAAAGCAGTTTAAGAACTCGGGAAGCAGTTCTTCAAGTTCTGGTGACTCGAAACAGAACAGTTACAGTCAAGGTTCAGGTTCCTCTGGTACTTCTTGTAGCAAGTGTGGAGGTCGTCACTCCAGTGACTAGTGTAGGGGAATATTTGGGAATTGTTATATTTGTCAGCAGACGGGGCATTATGCCAAACTTTGTCCTCAACGGGGCTCTGAGCAAGCACAAAGTGGAAATGCTTCTCGACAGTCATCTCAGCCTCAAAGGCAATAGAATGCAGTTCACTCTTTCCAACCTCAACAACAAAATCGTCAAGGAGGCAACCAGAATTTGAACCAACCTCCTAGACAGCAGGTGAGAGTGTATGCTCTGAATGAGGATCAGGCTCAGGCTGCACCTGATGATGTGATTGCAGGTAATTGTATGATATTTGATTATCCTGCTAATATTTTGATAGATACAGGTGCTTCTCACTCTTTCATATCTGAGAAATTTGTGTATGCATGCCTTGCCTTTTGAGTCATTACCTGCTGTAGTTTCTGTTACTTCACCTTTGGTGGAGGAATTGTTTCGAGGAATTTTGTTAGGAATTGTGGATTGAGTTTTGAAGGAAATTTGATCGAGTTCGACTGTATTGTACTTGGTTTGTCTGACTTTGTCTGCATAGTTGGCATAGATGTTTTGAGTAAGTACAGGGCTACAGTACATTGTTTTCAGAAGATAGTCCGTTTCAGACCAGAGATGTCAGACGAGTGGAGATTCTTTGGTAAGGGTTCTCGTTCTAGAATTCCTTTGATTTCCGTATTGTCTATGACTAGATTGTTGCAGAAAGGAGCCGAGGGATTTTTTATTTATGCGGTCGATGTTTTGAAGTCTAGCCCTGATTTGATTGATATACCAGTGGTTAGAGAGTTTCCTGATGTGTTCTCGGATGAAATTTCGGGATTACCGCCTATTCGTGAGATTGAATTTGGCATCGAATTGATGTCAGGTACTCAGTCGATTTCTAAAGCTCCGTATAGAATGGCTCCGATTGAATTGAAGGAATTGAAGGAGCAGTTGGAAGAATTGATTGCCAAGGGATACATTCGACCTAGTGTATCGCCTTGGGGTGCTCCTGTTCTGTTTGTTAGAAAGAAAGATGGCTCTATGCGTCTCTGCATTGACTACCGTCAATTGAACCAGGCGACGGTTAAGAACAGGTATCCTTTACCTCGTATAGATGATCTTTTTGACCAATTCCAGGGTTCGTGTATCTATTCGAAGATAGATTTGAGGTCTGGGTATCATCAACTAAGAGTTCGTGAAGAGGATGTTCCTAAGACTGCGTTTCGAACGAGGTATGGCCACTTTGAATTTTTCTTGTCATGCCGTTCAGTTTGACTAACGCCCCAGCGGTATTTATGGGGTTGATGAACCGAATCTTTCAGCGTTTTCTAGATGAGTTTGTTATTATTTTCATTGACGATATCCTGATCTATTCGAAGAGCCGTGCTGATCATGCAGAGCATCTGAGGATTGTTTTGCAGATTTTGAGAACCGAACAGTTGTTTCCCGAACTGTCAAAGTGCGAGTTTTGGTTGGATCGAGTCATTTTTCTTGGTCACATTATCTCGGGAGATGGGATTTTTGTCGATCCCAGCAAGATCGAGGCAGTTATGAACTGGCGTAGGCCGACTTCTGTGCCTGAGATTCGAAGTTTTATGGGTTTAGCTGGTTACTATCGAAAATTTATCCAGGGTTTCTCTTCTATTGCGAAGCCGATTATCCGGCTAACTCAGAAGAACGCGCCTTTTGTCTGGACTGAAGAGTGTGAGAACAGTTTCATTGAGTTGAAGAAGAGATTGACTAGTGCTCCGATACTTTCTATTCCATCAGGTTCTGGAGGTTTTACGGTGTATTGCGATGCTTCTCATTTTGGTCTTGGATGTATTCTTATGCAGAGGAAGCACGCGATAGCGTATGCGTCGAGGCAGTTGAAACCGCACGAGACTCGCTATCCAATTCACGATCTTGAACTCGATGCTATTGTTTTTGCCTTGAAGATCTGGCGTCACTATTTGTACGGTGAGTCTTTTTTGAGATCATTTCGGATCATAAGAGTCTTAAATACTTGTTTTCACAGTCTGATTTGAATATGAGACAGAGGATATGGCTAGATTTATTGAAGGACTTTGACTGCGAGATTAAGTATTACCCGGGGAAGTCGAATGCAGCTGCCGATGCTTTGAGTCGCAAGCTTTGTTCTTTATCTCTTTCGACCATCGGTGTGTCTCATTTGATTGATGACTGTTGCAATTCTGGATTGAAGTTTGAATCAGATAGGAGTCCTATCAGAGTTTGTGCTATCCAGGTCGAGCCAGAATTGTTTGTGTCGATCAGAGAAGCACAGAAATCCGATGAGAGTATTCAGAATTCGATAGAGAAAGTGAGATCTGGACACCAGTCTGAGTTTCAGGTCAGGGATGATGTTTTATTTGTGAATAATCGTATTGTCGTGCCTGATATTGTTGAGATGAGACAGAGTATTCTGCGAGAGGCACATTGCAATCGGTTCAGTGTTCATCCAGGAGGCCGAAAGATGTATAACGACCTGAAGATTCAGTTTTGGTGGAAGAAGATGAAGAGTGACGTTGCGAGGTTTGTATCCCGTTGTTTGAACTGTCAGCAGGTGAAAGCCAAGAGAAAGAGGCCGGGTGGTCTTCTGCACAGTTTATCTGTTCCGAAATGGAAGTGGGATCATATCTCGATGGATTTCGTCACGAAACTACCCCGATCTGTTCGAGGATGCGATGCCATTTGGGTAGTGATTGATCGTTTGACGAAGTCTGCTTATTTTATTCCGTATCGGATGACATATCATCACGATCAGATGGCCGAGTTGTATGTTAGAGAGATTGTCAGATTGCACGGTGTGCCGAGATCGATTGTTTCAGACCGAGATCCTCGGTTTACTTCTCATTTCTGGCACAGTCTACAGGAGGCTCTTGGTACTCGTTTGCACTTGAGTACAGCTTACCATCCTCAGACCGATGGTCAATCAGAACGGACGATTCAGACTCTGGAGGATATGTTACGAGCAGTGGTGCTTGACTTTGGCACTACTTGGCAAGATTCATTGCCTCTCGTTGAGTTTTCGTACAACAACAGCTTCCAAAAGAGTATAGGAATGGCACCATTCGAAGCGTTGTACGGAAAGAAGTGCAGATCTCCTCTGTACTGGGATGAGATGTCTGAGTCCCCAGGCTTGGGACAAAATATGATTCGTGATATGGCTGAGCAGGTGAAGATTATTCGATTGAGAATGAACACTGCTCAGGATCGACAAGCAAAGTATGCGAATATCCGTCGCAGACCTCTATCTTTCGATCAGGGAGACCGAGTATTCTTGAAGATTTCTCCGTTTAGAGGTACTGTTAGATTTGGAAAGAGAGGGAAGTTGTCACCGAGATTCATCGGTCCGTATGAGATTTTGCAGAAGATAGGCGATCTAGCCTACAAATTAGCACTTCCTCCTTCTTTATCTGGAATTCACGACGTATTTCACGTCTAGATGTTGAGGAAATATCACCCCGATCCTTCTCATGTTCTTCAACCTGACGAAGCCGAACTTGATGAAACTCTGAGTTATTTCGAGAGACCGATTCAGATCCTTGACAGAAAGGAGAAACAGCTCAGAACCAAATCGATCCTGTTGGTGAAAGTTCAGTGGAGTCGTCACGGAGTCGAAGAAGCGACTTGGGAGACAGAATCTGATATGAGACAGAGATTTTCGGATTTGTTTATTTGGCGTGAGTTCTTATTCTATTCTTGATTCTTATTTCTTTCTTATGAGTTGATATTACTGATTTCGAGGACGAAATCTATTCTTAGAGGGGGAGAATTGTAACACCCCGTTTTTATCTTAATTGATGTTATTTGAGATATTAAGTGATTTCAGAATTCGAGAGCCGATTTTTATTAATCAGGGACCTTTTTGCAATTTTTAGAAATTTTAGGGACTAAAACGCAAAAAAGTGATTTGTTATAACTTAGAGACTTGACTAAGTCTTCTTCATTTCCTCCCTTCCTTCTCCAAGTCGCCTATCTCCATTGAAGGCGAGATAAAAGCTTCCAAGCTTTTGTGATTTTGATTTTAACTCGATCCGTCCGTTGGAATTTGATCTGAAGTAGATATCTGCGATCACAGCATCGAGTGCTCCGTTTGGAAGTAAGTTTCTCTTATTTCTACGAGGTTTGAATTTTTGGATGTCTTTAGAATTGATTGATATTCTGAGAGGATGTTCTTGAGGTTGCTGTGATAGTATATCTAAGACGGTTCGGAGATATATCGACGATCGGATTTGATATGATTTTTCATATGATTTTCGAAACTTAAATTTTTTAGATGTGTTGGGTTTGAATTGGAAATGATGTTAGATGATTGGTTTGAGTATTTGGAATTGATATTCTGCTGTCTGTAATTTCGGTTTAATCAGTTTATAGTCGTTATGCCGTCAGTTTGAGTTTCGGGATGTCGTTTCTATTGATTTGATTATACCGAGTTTGATGAGGTTTTTCTATCGATATTGATCTTGTGACTTCTTCTGTTAGATTGATTTGAAGTCCTTGGAGTTGCGAGATTGCAGCTTTGATCAGTTTGGAAGATTGAGCCGGTATAGTATCGACTTCTTACTTATCGATCGTAGAACTTGAATAGATATTGAATTGAGATTTGTTGTTTTACAGATTGAAGATTGTGAACGACAAGAAGGTATAAGACGACTTTGGAATGAAATAGGACGATTAACTTGAATCTGGATTGATTCGAGTGTCCTAGAAGAAATCACATATTGCATGTTTATATGCTTATTTGAACCTATGATTGAATTGATAATTGAATGCATGAGATTTCATATGCATTCATTTTGAGCCGATTGATTATTCATTTTGAATTAGACGATCTGGAGATTATAGTTGAGTGGCCTTGGTAGGCGATTTACTACAAGTGTAGATTAACTCACTGTAATGCCCTAGAGTCTAAAGGATTAAAATATACCTCATCCACCTCGAAAGGGGAGTTCGGTGTGATTATTGGATATTTTAACCTCGGGATCCCAAACCAAAGAAAGAAAGAAGAATTCCTTTTGATTATCTGAGTCTGATAATCCAGAAGTTTTAAAGTCATGCATATCATTTTAATTCCGTAATTAAATAAATTACTTGAGGTATATGTGAAATTTGATTATATATCATGTTTTGATATATTATGTGATATTGTATGCTAGCCTCTTTTACTGGGAATATTATTCTCACCGGATTATCCGGCTGTTGTCTTTGTTTGTATGTGTACTTGGCAACAATTGAGGCAGGACCGAGTCAGAGGCAGCATGGCTAGATGGTTGAGAGGATAGAGTGAGGCTTGGATGTTAGGAGTCATTTATGTATTCGAACTCCTTTTTGTATTGAATAAGTCCGAACTAGATGGATTTTTATGCATGTTATTTTGTGAGGATTGTATAACTCTAGACCTAATCCTTTGTATCTTGTTGATTGGGATTTTATGTTAGTATTGTTTGGTTTGAGTTGAGTTGGAATTGGAGAAGAAAAACCAAAATTTTCTGGTACAGAGCATCTCGCTCGATCGGCTGAATCTTACCGATCGAGCGAGCACCCCTGTACCAAGTCAGAGAACTGGACATTTATTGTTCACTCGATCGGTAAGATTTCACCGATCGAGCGGGCATCCTGAGTTCTGGGCAGTGGCTTTAGAATTCTTTGGCCGCCACTATTCATTTCAAAAAAAAAATAAAAAAATTTTATGTCTTAATCCTTATTGTTTAATTGTGATGATCAATTTCTTTACTCTAAGATTATGATTAGAATCGAGGCATCACACTTTATCTTTCTTCATAATGTTATATTGTGATATACTATTGTTGTTTTGATAAAGACCTTGAATATACTATAGTGTAAGTAAGATGAGATAGTGAATAAAGAGAGATCACTATCATAAAACACATCTTATAGTCACTGTATATTCTAAACAGTTTCTAGTCAATTGAGCCGTCCGCAAATAAGGATAAGGATCGCTCGAGATCGAGACTAGCATTTGCGATGCCAAGTACTACGTTTCATTGGTATGGAACATAGAGATGTTCAAAGCATGCAAATGAATATTCATATGATGAATGATCGAACTACCCTATTCGAACTTTTCAAGTGGTTATTATTAATTCATTGGATAAGTCCGCGGTTTTGGTTGTACACAATTAGTCCTTACTACTTGAAACATCATGGAGACTCTATATGCTAGTACTATACTTTGACTCGTTTACCGACTCTATGAGGGTCATTAGGTGTCGGGATTGGGTACAGTTACGACACATATAGGAGTCGATGCTTTGTTGTCAAGGATTCACCACACGCTTGCGAGTGTGGATATCATATGCGATCTGAGGAGATATTAGTGTGACAAATCTCTGGCCAGAGTACTCGATGTGATTTAGGTTACTTGGTTTCCTATTAGCACATGCGATGTCACTATTTGATCTTCAAGATGCATTGCATAGTCATCGAATCTCGAACAACTCTCGATGTACTAATGGTTGTTGATTCGATCAGGATATATGGATGAAGGGACCGTACTGTACGCTAACCAAAACCTACTGGTTCTTGCATTCACTATCAGTGATACCTAGGGAATCATGGGGCGATGTTGCTAGGCGCTCTTACCATGATTCGATGGGTAAGTCGAAAATTTTTGTTCCGAGTCACAAGAAGTTGTGAGCCCACGACTAGCTGTATCCCTGAACCATTGAGGGTCACACAAGTAATGGATTACTAATCCCTGTTGAGATAGTTAAATTTAAAGAGTTGAATTTAACGAAAGAGAAGTTGGACTTCTTAACTAAAGGGAGTGAAATTTCCTAAAATGACATAGGGATGGGCATTTTTGGAAATCACTGAATTCGGATTCAGAAAAATTATCTTGACTTTAAAAGGTGCAGAAATGGTTTCTATGCACATTGGTAAAATCAGTTTATCAATCGGAGTCATGATGAATTTTATATTAATTTCTATAATAACAGGCTTGGCTTGTTGGGCTTAAGTCATGGATTATGGGCCCTAAGGAGTTAGTGTCCTAATAGACATATAACTTAATCCAGTCTAGAAATTTTATATATATATATATATATATATATATATATAGATATATATGTGTGTGTGTGTGTGTGTGTGTGTGTAATTTTCGAAAAACATGATGATTCCAACCTTGCAATTTTCGAAAATCACAATATATTTTCTAAGGGGATTTTCGAAATTCCCTTCTCCTTTTTGAGAGAATTTAGTGTGTAATTTTTCTGAAAAATTACATTCTGAATTGACAGATCAAATATGTTTAATCTCTTCGATAAACATCTGATTGATTTCTAGTGCAATCAATCAAAGGGTTTTTGTTTTCTGTTCGTGGACCTAATTCAGGAGTTGATCGAGCGAGTCATCAGTTCCTGAGATTTACAACAAGAGCAGAAAATTCTGTTGGTGTCCATAATCAAGCCATAGCTTGAAGAGGTAAAAATTATAATTGTTATTATTATTTTACATGTTGATTTTAATCGTTATGATTTGATACCCATGATATGAAATTGTTCCATATAAGAAAATAAAATTTTTAAACTTCCGCTGCACCGGGTATCAGATCACATCTTTGATCCGAGAACACGTGTTCCAACAGTGGCGTCAGAGACAGGTTGTTTTCTCAGATCAAACGATTAAAATTAATCGATTGTACGGCGATGCCCAGGCCAGCGATTGTCGCTGCCCAACTCCACGTGGGCAGCCCTGTCCCACGTGGAGGCAGGGCTGCCCAGGAACGTCCCGGGCAGCCCGGAAAATTAAAATTTGAATTTTTAAAAAGAATTTTAGATTTTTAAAATTTTAGTTTTTGGTCCGATCGAAAATTGTTTTTGATTGGTCCACGAGGCATCGGGTCAAATTGTTTGAGTCCGAAATTTTTAAAATTGATTTTTGGATAAATTTGAATTTTTGGAAAATTTATAAATTTTATCCGTTAAATTAGATTTTATAAAATTAATTATTTTTGTACAATTGATGATAAGATATGATCTTATGAATATATTAAATAAAATTTGATTTTATCTTTTTAATTATGTTGCCATTGCATGTTATCCAATTATTTAATTATTGAATTAATTATTGGATAAAAGGATGATCGATTGTCATGACCAATTTCGTAGGTGTATGTTAGGTTGTTTACATTTGGTTTTATTGTTGTTGGGTTTTATTAATGGGCTTGGTTTATGGCCCAATTTGAATTGTCATTTGTAATAAAAAGTGGGTCTGGTTTATGGCCCGTTCTCACCCTTAAATATGTATCCCCTACTTGTCATCGAAATTTATTGTAAATTTATTAGACTTAGTGGGAGATAAAGATTTGAAGACAATGGTGGGCCCAGCAGACAATAAAGACCGAAGAAATGTAAATTGGAAGCTCAATGTAATAGGATTGCATTGCATACTTGCATATCACGGGTCGATTAGTTCTTGGGATCGATAATCCTTTAAATAATATACATGATATTATTGTTGTATGCATGTTTAGACTAAATTGCATGAATCCCGCAAGCATACAAAGATTGAATGATGAGACAAATTTTCAAAATAAAATCCCTCAATTTAAATATGATTTTAAATTGATATCAAGATAAACAAAAGGGAATTTAAATATTTTTTAAATGTTCCTACCTTCCATCAACGATCAATGTATGAGATGCTACCCGCGGGCACGGTCCGGCTCATATTATTGGAGGGGGTCGTTCGTCGGAAAGCTGTATATTGGATCGACACATGTTGTAAGTTGGGTGTAACTCCCATGGGATTGGCTCATATTATTGGGGATCCACAAGGCGACCGTCCATAACAACTTAATATTGATGGGTCATCTTGACATGTCATAATAAACGGCGTCATATTATTGGGCTCTTATTGGACATGAGGTAAAAACATGGGGATTACTTTGAAAGCAATTGGGCTCTACCTTTTGAAAATTATGGTTGGCTGATATTATTCGGGACTATGATATGTCAATTGGACTCCATCTTCCCACTAAAGAAAATAGTTTCTCGTTTTCACTAGAGGGTAGTGAAATCGTTAAAATAGTGGGAGTGAAATTCATAAAATAATTATCGCCATATTTTATGTCTTAGTAAATTAATTAAGCAATCACCGATAATTATCTGCTTTCATCTCAGTATATCATTATGATGAATCTTCATAATCCACATGTCTCAATTCTCGAACAAAACAAACTGACTGACGCAAACTATACGGAATGGTTCCGTAAGTTAAAAGATTGTCCTGAGTTCGTAGAAGATTTTCTACGTGCTAGAAAAGGCTCCTCCGAAAACAGCCCCGGCTGATGTAACTTCGGAAAAGTTGGCCGAACTAAAGAAATGGTAGGACCATGATCTCAAGGCCAAATGTTACATGCAAAGATGGACAAGTCTAAATAAGTTTGCCATCACTGCAAGAAACCCGGTTACTGGAAGCGCAACTGCAAAGAATATATATATCGAGTAGTTACGAACTGCTAAGGATATATTTTATAATGAAATAAATGTTTCACTTAATACTACTTCTTGGGTATTGGATACCAGATGTAGATCTCATATTTGCAATGAGTTGCAGATGATGACAAGTAGTAATAGGCTAAGGATGGGTGAGACCCAGTTAAGGCTCGGGAATGATTCCAGAGTTGAATCCAAAGCTATGGGAAACATTTGTTTGATTTTGCAAAACAATTTTAAGCTATATTTTGATAGAGATGTTTTTTATTTGTGCCAAGATTTCATTAAAACATTATTTCTATTTTTATTCTTGATAGAGAATATTTTTCTTGCAATTTTGCGAATGAGATTTGCAATATTTACAAGAATGAATGTTTGAATTGAAATGGACAATTTAAAAACGATCTATATAACTTAAAATTAAAAGACGTTCCAATTAATTATGTTGATAAACCGATAACAACAAATAAAAGGAAAAACGATAGTCAAAACCCGGCAAACCTTTGGCATGCTAGGCTAGGTCATATTTCCTCAAGGACGATGAACAAGCTAGTGGGAGAGGGAATGTTTGATATGTCTAATATTAACTCTCTACCAACTTGTGAGTCCTGCCTAAAAGGAAAAATGACTAAAACTACTTTCAAAGGAAAACCTGAGCGTATTCAAAATCTGTTGGATTTGATCCATACAGATATTTGCGGCCCATTTAGTATTGGTACTAAATTTGGTCACACCTACTTCATTACCTTTACTGATGATTATTCTAGGTACGGGTATTTATATTTGATGAAATATAAGTCTGAATCATCTGAAAAGTTCAAAGAATTCAAGGCTGAAGTAGAAAATAAACTAGGTAAAAGTATTAAAGCACTTCGATCGGATCGAGGTGGAGAATACTTAAGTACTGAGTTTTTGGGCTATCTAAAAGAGAATGTGATTCTCTCTCAGTGGACTCCTCCTATGACACCTCAGCTAAATGGTGTTTCAGAGCGTCGCAATCGAATATTGTTGGACATGGTTCGATCTATGATGAGCTTCACTGAGCTTCCACCTTCGTTTTGGGGCTATGCGCTTGAAACGGCGGTATTGTTGTTGATCAATGTCCACACTAAAGCAGTGAACAAAACTACATATGAATTATGGACTGGCAAAACTCCTAAGTATTCGTACTTGAGGATTTGGGGATGTCCTGCTTATATGAAGCAGACAGTGGGAGATAAGTTGGATAGTCGATCCACCTTATGTTATTTTGTAGGGTATCCGAAGAATTCAATCGGATATTATTTCTATCATCCTACTGAAATAAAAGTATTTGTTTCGAGAAATGCCACATTCATGGAGAAGGAGTTCTTACTTGATAAGAAAGGCAAGATGATGGAACTTGAAGAAATTCGAGAAGAACCTGAGATACAAAATAACGATCCCACACCTCAGGAACCATTAAACAACACGCCTCTTTCTAGAAGATCCGAGAGGACTTCTAGACCTCCTATTCGATATGGTTTACTTCTTGAAGGGGATCAAAGTGAACCCGACATTGGATGTGATCCAAGAAACTTCAAGGAAGCAATTTCTGATGCGGAATCGAATTTATGGATTGAAGCTATGCAGTCGGAAATAGACTCGATGCATACAAACCAAGTTTGGTCTTTAGTAGATCCTCCCGATAGAATTGTTCCAATAGGGTGTAAATGGATATACAAGAGAAAACTTGGGCCTGATGGTAAGGTATTGACCTACAAGGCACGATTGGTGGCAAAAGGTTATACTCAAAGACAAGGTGTTGATTATGATGAAACCTTTTCACCAGTCGCAATGTTCAAGTCCATAAGAATCCTTATTGCCATAGCAGCTTGGTATGACTAGGAGATATGGAAAATGGATGTGAAGACTGCATTTCTTAATGGAAACATTAAGGAAGAGATCTATATGATGCAGCCCGAAGGATTCACATCCATGGAAAGCGAGCATAAGGTATCCAAGCTTCAGAAATCAATTTATGGTCTCAAACAGGCATCAAAAAGTTGGAACCAGAAATTTGATGAAACAATAAAGGACTTTGGTTTCATCAAGAACCCGGAGGAACCATGCGTGTACAAGAAAGTAGTTAAGGATGCTGTGACATTCTTAGTGCTTTATGTTGATGACATTCTACTCATTGGAAATGATGTAGGGATGTTGCAGTCAACAAAGATATGGTTATCAGGTAGATTCTCGATAAAGGACTTAGGTGAGGCGTCCTATATTCTAGGAATACAGATCTATAGAGATAGATCTAAGAGAATGATAGGACTCACTCAAGCTACCTACATCGACATTATATTGAAGAGGTTCTCTATGGATGAGTCCAAGAGAGGACATCTACCTATGTGTCATGGAGTTTCTCTATCCAAGTCTATGTCTCCCAAGACTGACGAAGAGATAGAGAAAATGACACACATACCATATGCATCATCCATAGGTAGTATCATGTATGGGATGATATCTACCAGACCGGATGTAGCCTTTGCTCTGAGTGTCACGAGCAGATATCAGGCCAATCCCGGTCAAATGCATTGGAAAGCTGTGAAGGATATTCTAAAGTACTTGAGAAGGACGAAGAATATATTCATGGTTTATGGGGGAAGAGAATTGAAATTGGAAGGCTATACCGACTCTAGCTTCCAAAGTGACGTGGATGACTCGAATTCAACCTCTGGATTTGTATTCATGCTCAATGGCGGTGCTGTCTCTTGGAAGAGTTCCAAGCAGGACACCACAGCGGATTCCACCATTGAGGCAGAATACATTGCAGCATCAGCTGCTGCTAAATAGGCCGTTTGGATGAGGAATTTCGTCCAAGAGTTGGGCGTAATTCCTGAAGCTGTTGGTCCAGTCCCGGTGTACTGTGACAACACTGGTTCCGTTGCTCAGGCAAAGGAACCAAGGTCTCATCAAAGATCCAAACACATACTGAGAAAATACCACATCATCCGCGAGATCGTGGAAAGAGGAGACATCACTGTCGAGAGAGTGGCCTTTGCAGACAATATCGCTGATCCACTTACTAAGCCCTTGCCAGGACCATTGTTTGACAAACATCGCGAAACAATGGGACTACGTAGCATGACTAGTTGGCTATAGGGCAAGTGAGAGATTAAAAGAGTTGATGCCCCGCTAGCCAAGTTGTGGCTAAGAGCTTTGAGAGTCTCTTATTGTAAACAATCTTTGTTTAATATAATTTACATTCATTAATGATATTTTCTTTATCTTTCTTCATAATGTTATATTGTGATATACTATTGTTGTTTTGATAAAGACCTTGAATATACTATAATGTAAGTAAGATGAGATAGTGAATAAAGAGAGATCACTATCATGAAACACATCTTATAGTCACTGTATATTCTAAACAGTTTCTAGTCAATTGAGCCGTCCGCAAATAAGGATAAGGATCGCTCGAGATCGAGACTAGCATTTGCGATGCCAAGTACTACGTTTCATTGTTATGGAACATAGAGATGTTCAAAGTATGCAAATGGATATTCATATGATGAATGATCGAACTACCCTATTCGGACTTTCCAAGTGGTTATTATTAATTGAGTGGATAAGTCCGCGGTTTTGGTTGTACACCATTAGTCCTTACTACTTGAAACATCATGGAGACTCTATATGCTAGCACTATACTTTGACTAGTTTACCGACTCTATGAGGGTCATCAGGTGTCGGGATTGGGTACAGTTACGACACATATAGGAGTCGATGCTTTGTTGTCAAGGATTCACCACACGCTTGCGAGTGTGGATATCCTATGCGATCTGAGGATATATTAGTGTGACAAATCTCTGGCCAGAGTACTCGATGTGATTTAGGTTACTTGGTTTCCTAGTAGCACATGCGATGTCACTATTTGATCTTCAAGATGCATTGCATAGTTATCGAATCTCGAACGACTCTCGATGTACCAATGGTTGTTGATTCGATCGGGATATATGGATGAAGGGACCGTATTGTACGCTAAACAAAACCTACTGGTTCTTGCAGGCACTATCAGTGATACCTAGGGAATCATTGGGCGATGTTGCTAGGCGCTCTTATCATAATTCGATGGGTAAGTCAAAGATTGTTGTTCTGAGTCACAAGGTGTTGTGAGCCCACGGCTAGCTGTATCCCTGAACCATTGAGGGTCACACAAGTAATGGATTACTAATCCCCATTGAGATAGTTAAATTTAAAGAGTTGAATTTAACGAAAGAGAAGTTGGACTTCTTAACTAAAGGGAGTGAAATTTTCTAAAATGACATAGGGATGGGCATTTTTGGAAATCACTGAATTCGGATTCAGAAAAATTATCTTGACTTTAAAAGGTGCAGAAATGGTTTCTATGCACATTGGTAAAATCTGTTTATCAATCGGAGTCATGATGAATTTTATATTAATTTCTATAATAACAGGCTTGGCTTGTTGGGATTAAGTCATGTATTATGGGCCCTAAGGAGTTAGTGTCCTAATAGACATATAACTTAATCCAGTCTAGAATTATATATATATATATATATATGTGTGTGTGTAATTTTCGAAAAACATGATGATTCCAACCTTGAAATTTTCGAAAATCACAATATATTTTCTAAGGGGATTTTCGAAATTCCCTTCTCCTTTTTGAGAGAATTCAGTGTGTGATTTTTCTGAAAAATTACATTTCGAATTGACATATCAAATCTGTTTAATCTCTTCGATAAACATCTGATTGATTTCTAGTGCAATCAATCAGAGGGTTTTTGTTTTTTGTTCGTGGACCTAATTCAGGATTTGATAGAGCAAGTTATCAGTTCCTGGGATTTACATGTTGATTTTAATCGTTATGATTTGATACCCATGATATGGAATTGTTCCATATAAGAAAAATAAAATTTTTAAACTTCCGCTTCACCGGGTATCAGATCACATCTTTGATCCGAGAACACGTGTTCCAACAGGGCCATGGCCCCCCCTTGGTCCTATGCTAGATCCGCCCCTAGGAGAACAATATCTTACAAAATTGAGCCCATTAGATGGTTATCTTCTCCACTTTATTCGGACATAAACATTAAGAGTGCGTTTTCTCTTTTGTGATTTCCGAAATACAAATATATGTACTGATTAATAAAAAAAACGTGTTTTAATATAAATAATATTTTGTACATAAACATTAATGTGCAGTAAGCTTTTGATGTTAAGAAAGTTATTTACAATCTTATACTCAAAATCTTAATTTTTATACCAGATCTTAAACTATTAGTACTCAATGTATTAGTACCATATATTTAACATTTTGTACCGATTTTCATTCATGAAAAGATATCGAAATGTGATACCAGGGAATTTGAACTAAAATTTTTGGCATGAGAATTGATTCTTAACTTGTATTTGATGTTAGAGATTGAATATCAAGTTCTCTTTGATTTATTTGTATGTACAGGTTTCTTTAAAACTAATATCAAAAGTTTTCATTTACAAAACGTAGGTGAAATTGAAGCTTCTGATTATAATATTTCAAAGTTGCATATATTATGAATTCTGGAAGATATTATATGTTGATTTATTAATTTTTAATAATCCATGTATTTATTATCATAATTATGAATAATTTAATATGTCTACTTCTTTCTAAGATTTATTAATTTTCTACATATTTTTTTAAATATGTTTCACGAATGTTTCGTAAAATGACATTATAACTTAAACGATAGTATCCGTGACTGGCTTCGCGACTGTTATTGCGAACCATGATATATAGTAGTCATGTCGGGTTCTAGTGACGAGGAAAGTAATTAAACGGACCGAGGGAGAAGAGATTATGAGTTTGGACTTTGGGATTTATTGATTAGGGCTTACAATTTATTTTTGAAATGAGTTATATATTTCAACTTTGGGGTCTGTTAATTTTATCGATTAAGACTTACAATATATTTTTGGAATGAGTTATATTTTGTCCCATTATATAGCACACTTGTTGATTGACTATCTGCAGCCTCATTTTTATTATTATAATATAATAATATTTTTGGATCAATTTATTTTTATTTTCTCTCTATTTTTCTATCTCGCTGCAGCCCAAAAATCTTAGTGTTTTCCTTCAAATGTAGACAAATATATATCGGTTGAATTGTCATTGAATCAGATAAATAAGTGGAAACTTGAGTTGAAAGAATACAATAGAATTATTTGGTGCGAATATTTATTTAACTCATATTACAATTAATTGATTATAATGAAACAGTCTATGTTAGGATCGGTGATGAGTGTTTAGAGGGGGTGAATGAACACTCCCTGTTTTTCTTGAAAAGATAGTTTGAAGTTGTTGTAAATAGCAAGGCAGTTGAATCTCATACTCAGGATCAAAACAGTAGTCAACTAAAGTAGTGCGGAAACATGCTATTGGTTTCTGATGAAGCTAAAAGACGGTACGTAAAGTGCAGCAAGAAGATTTGTTTCTGAAAGTTCGAAGGATAAAATTTTCTACGTTTCCTCTTCTTCTGTTTTGTATCACTAGAAGATTTGATGAGTTCTTAACCTCCTACTGAAACTCGTAGAACTCTCAAATGCAAAGATACAACAAACTCGAAATCGCTACTGAAAGAAAACTCCTATTTCAAGCTTTACAAAGATTTTACAATGAACGGAGTGAGCACAAATATGATCTAAAATATCAGATAAATCTTTCTTCAGTGTAAAGTCGAGTTTCAAGAATCTGTGAGAATTTGATTGAATACTGATAGCGTATGTCTTTGAATCACGTTGGAGGCCTTTTTATAGCTTTTCTTTCAACGTAAACAAAACAACTCTTAAAGGATCTCATTTAATGTACCTGTAAAAAAATATAGATTTTACATAATTTTTCATATCTTTCTTGCTCAAAAGATAAATAAACAATAAATGTTATGGTACAATGCAATAAATATGATGTACTATATTCCAGAACGACTAATTAATGAAAGAGCTACCGAAACATATATAGTTCCCTTCATCCACTGATTTAGAGAGGTTCCTGATTTCAACCAGAATTGCTTCTGTTTTAGTTTTTGTCTATTCGACGTAGTCACTCATATTTTAGTCTACTGGTTGTTACACCAAAACTTAAAATTACTTGACACAGTCATAAGTTAATTAATATATGCATTAAGTTTTTTTTATTTAATGATTATGTGCCATTAGTAATGTCACATCCGGATGCTATGCAAATCTAAAACAATCTGTTTGACGTTTTAGAAGATGTCGTGACACACTCGAACAAGACGTGATAAGAATGCTAAAGTCGAAGCTATAATTAAACTTCATCTTCTTTAAGCACTATCTGTAACCCAATTCTAACATTTTCTATCCCCTAAACTTTCAAAAGTTTATATTATGTTATTATGTGTTTAAAGTAAATATTGTTATTATTATTGTGTGTTTTTAATTTTTATTTAATTATTTTAAAAAAAATAAAAATAGAAAATAAAGTCAGGTTGGTTCGGATTGATCGAGCTAGTCGAGTTAGTTGAGCTCAGGCTTGAGTTGATTCAAGTTCGGATTGGATCGGGTAGAGAAAATTTTTAAATAATATTTTCGTCAACCCCACCCGAACCCATCAGAATTTACACTCCTAATACCATACTATACCGATATGTAATGTTTTCTATCTTATTAGACACGCCTTTCGTATGTAGACTTAGCCCAAGACGGGTCAAACCTGGGCCCGACTTGAAATCGTCCCTTGGTCAATGGGTGTGATTGGGAGCCATGAACAGACCGATTATAAGGCGTTCTGGTAACAGGTGTGAAACTCGTCGACCCCGACGTGTCGGTCTTTTTTATATAAAAAAAAAAAGTATTTAGACTTTTAAAATTTTAGATTTTGAAATGTGATATAGGTTATATTGAATAAATATAATATCGTTTTATTGAGCTAATAAAATATTCAATGGAGCTTTTATATGTTCAACTTTCTAGATTTCTTTTTAAATTTATTTTAATTTTTTAAATATTTTTTAAAAATAGTTTTTTAAAAAATAAATTAAAAGGGTCGACTCAGACATGGAACCAAAAATTAATAAAAAATTAATTTAAATTTACTAAATAGAATTAAATTGAAATAAGACAACCCAATTATTTAAGTATACGATTCTAAAATTGAAAAACCAAATGAATAATATATGATGAATCGATTGAATTTGTTTTTAAGACTATACGAAATTAAAGATCATGTAAACAAAATCGAATCAAACCATTTTATTATGGTTTAGTTATTCGGTTGATTAGATATTTCAAAAAGAGCAATGCTACACGTACAACCAAATTTGTATAACAATTTTTACATCACAAAAAATTCAATACAAAATTTTAATTTATCAAATCTCACGATAAATTGAATGCAAAATATCACGATATCATATCAAAATCTCACGAGATAATAACAAAATATCACGACATAATTGTTGTAAATATCGTTGTACGATATATTGGTTGTACCTCTAGCATTATTCTTTCTAAAAACATAACGAATATGAATTCCCGATTTGATCATTAATTAAGCTCTCCTAAGCTCATATGCACGAAAAAACAATATAGAATAATGAAAACAATATAGAAAATTGAAGAGAAATTCCTAACGTGATTTATGTAAATAGAAAATCAAGAAAAATCCTAATAAACATGAAATTAATGCTAAACTTTGCTGGAAAATGAAATGAAATTGCAAAAAACCTAAGAAAAAACTACTGCAATGATGTGAAAAATAAAAATTTGAAATTTGCTAAGTTTTTTTTATAGTGTTGACTTGTTTTTTTTTTGTGAATATGTGTTTTAAACTAAAAGGCGGATCTATCCTTCAACCTTGCAGCTTGGGCTCGAGATATTGGACTGGCCATCTATTATCTTTGGGCCTAAACTAAGAATCCCAATTAACTTGTTCTAAGGGCAAGGAAGTTAGTTACTTAAAGGGGAAGTGAGGGATTGATGTAGTACATAGAGCAGATAAGAGAAACATATACATATCGGTCTCCCTAATCTTGTTCTTGAAGCTGATATATCAGAAACCAGAGGAGATCAAGGGAGACAAGAGATACGTGCTGTAGATTTGAAGTAGCTTAGATTGTATTTTACTTTCTGAAGATCAAAGCTCTGTAATATGTAAACTTTCTGATTGTGATTCAATAAAGATGGTGGGGTGTTCGTCCGTGGATGTAGATCATTTTGATCGAATCATGTAAATTAAGTTGTCATGTTATTTGTTCTTTGTGATTCATTCAATTGCATGAGGTGTTTCAGAAAGTTTTTTGAGCTGCATTGAGCTAAAGTGATTGCTGATTTTTGAATTCTTGTTGAGAGTATTAAGATCTAATCTGTAGCTGAGTGAGTTCTCGATTGAAGTAAATATAAGTGATAACATTTGCAACACCTTTCTTCTATCAATTCTTTATTTTGATCACCACCCATGATTTCCTCTTGCTTGCACGTTGTTAGACCCATTAAAATTAATTGAGATGATTGACGTGGGTAAATATACCTTAATGAGATTGAATTATTTCATTAGGTCCAAAATAAATATCTCGTCAGAAGCCCAATTGTCAAAAAACTTGGGAAACAAAAGATGACCCAAGGCAATTCAAAGAATTACTCGACAAATTTGAGGCGACAAGGGCATGGGTCAAATAGGTGAGGGAGTGTTAGGCCTTGTCGTCAGCCAACAAACTTAAAATTCATACTCCCTAACAAAACGAGTATAGTAATGAGCAGGGTCAAATCCACAGGGAACGGATATTTATTTCTTTCAAGTGAATGTAACTAAAAGGGGGGTTTTTGGTATGCAGTAGAAATAAAAATAAAAATAAGCGAGAATTAAATAAATGAGATGAACAATTAAATAGATATGAACTAATTTACCAAACCCTGATTCAAGAAATTTCCGTATTTCAATTATATCACTGGTCATCGGCTAACAAATAATTTATTCATGCAGTTCTAGCAATTAACCTTAAAATCATAGGGATAGCCACTAAGATTTTTGTGTTCTCCTATTTTAATTGACCAAACCCAGCATCCAGTCAAAACTTATCAATAATCAACTGGGCACGATAGCGTTCCATATTGATTAAAAATAGCTTTTCGATTTGTGAAAACAGTTAATCCTAAAATCTAACAATCGAGATAGATGCAACTGTTAAATCTAGTTCCGTTAATTTATTTAGATCAAACATGCTATGATAGCACATCATACCTAATCTATCGCTACTCAAGTACCAATCATTCATGACAATTACGGATCACTGAACTCATGGTTAGCAATAGAAAATCATAAATCAAATTAATTTATCAGATTAATCGACCCACAACTTTCATGAAATAAATCATAAATTAACAAATACTAGAAACAGACAAGAACATCAATTTAAACACATAACCTCATAGTGATAATCGAAATACCGAAAAATATCCTTGAATCAGAATTTAAAACTTAGCCAAGCATTGTTGGCTTCATAATTCTCTAGAAATATAAAAGATTAAACCTAAAAATTATGAAGAGCAAAAGAAAAAAAAAATTCCTCTGTCTCTGGCCGTGCAGAGCGTGCAGAAGGGCAAGAGCAGAAATCTCTAGAAATTCCTAAAAACTAAAACTAACGTCTAGAGCCTAGGAAAAAAGGAAAACGATAAAGTTTGAAATTAAAAACAAAAAGATAAAGTCTAACTAAAAGATAATGTAGAGATATTGTTTTAAATAGAAAATCTCTAACTATCTTTATTTATCTAAAAATCTTCTCTTCAGAAAAATCTTCCATAACTTAAATACCATATTTATAATTCCTCAAATATGGTATTTTCTTCTCAAATTCTGAAATCTTCTATCCCCTACTTGACAGTAACAGCGTAGTAATACATCGCGCCCACGCCTTGCTCCAGATCCTCTTCTAGTTTGCTCAATTCCTCAAAATTTCTCTTGGCAACTCCAAATGTGATAGAATTCAACTCTTTTAGCCCAAATTTTGTCTAAGATCATCAAAATTCCTCCAATACAAAACACAACAAAAATGCACCAATTAACATATGCAAAAGATAAAAACCCGAGAAATATGACACTAAAAATATAAATATTATGAACCTATCAAAATCTCCCACACCTAATTCTTGCTCGCCCTCGAGCAAGTTATGCAAAAATAATATGAAACAGAACAAACACATAAACAAGGATAAATCATGACATCATAGCCTCAGAGAAGTTTTCCCACAAAAAAAAAAAACAAACTCGCAACGACTCTCAATTATCAATGATACACCTTCAGTCGAATGCGAACGTGCGTGTGTGACATGTTACCCCAGCTACATGAAACTTCAAAAGACAAAGCTTCAAGACTGTTCGCTGACCTAAAACAATTCATTGCAAGTCTCACAATCAAGAACTCTCCTCTCAACAATATATCAACACAACACAACTCCCTTGAAAAATAATTACGCACCGTCGGATTTTGCACCCGACATTTTAAAAGTCCCAATAATTACCCGCAGACTTAGCTATAACTAGATAGGATTCGAATTTCAATCCCCTCGTCTATAGCCCGGATGGAACTACAATCCCATGAAAACTGCAAACTTAGCTAGAAAATAATGAATAGAATTTCATTCACATTCCAAGCCGGGATGGAATTGTTATTTCAAAAAAATTTCAAAAGTTTAACTCCATTTTATCTGTATACATAGCCACAAAACAAGACGAATCGGATTTCAAACATCTCGCTCGCAACCCGGATGGAGTCAATTGCATTTTTTGTAAACATATCATAAAAATTGTTTAAAAGGTGCGCCCAAGGGTGTATATGACATATCAAATAGATCATCAAGATTCAAGCACTGTCAGGTTCCCCAAACACCTATTGTCGTGCAATGGTCCAACAGACATCCACAGTATCTACTACATCGCTACAATTCATCAGGTTAAACATGCGTACTTAAAAATATTCAACAAACAACCTACGGTTTCTCAAATCTTATCAAGAGCCAAAATTTGTTAGGCCTTGTCGTCAGCCAACAAACTTAAATTCCTACTCCCTAACAAAATGAGTATAGTAATGAGCAGGGTCAAATCCATAGGGAACGGATATTTATTTCTTTCAAGTGAATGTAACTAAAAGGGGGGTTTTTGGTATGCATTAGAAATAAAAATAAAAATAAGCGAGAATTAAATAAATGAGATGAACAATTAAATAGATATGAACTTCAATAATTTAACAAATCCTGATTCAAGGAATTTCCGTATTTCAATTATATCACTGGTCATCGGCTAACAAATAATTTATTCATGCAGTTCTAGCAATTAACCTTAAAATCATAGGGATAGCCACTAAGATTTTTGGGTTCTCCTATTTTAATTGACCAAACCAGCATCCAGTCAAAACTTATCAATAATCAACTGGGCACGATAACGTTCCATATTGATTAAAAATATCTTTTCGATTTGTGAAAATATTTAATCCTAAAATCTAACAATCGAGATAGCTGCAACTGTTAAATCTAGTTCCGTTAATTTATTTAGATCAAACATGCTATGATAGCACAACACACCTAATCTATCGCTACTCAAGTATCAATCATTCATGATAATTACGGATCACTGAACTCATGGTTAACAATATAAAATCATAAATCAAATTAATTTTTCAGATTAATCGACCCACAACTTTCATGAAATAAATCATAAATTAACAAATACTAGAAACAGACAAGAACATCAATTTAAACACATAACCTCACAGTGATAATCGAAATACCGTAAAATATCTTTGAATCAGAATTTAAAACTTAGCCAAGCATAGTTGGCTTCATAATTCTCTAGAAATATAAAAGATTAAACCTAGAAATTATGAAGAGCAAAAAAATAAGAAAATTCCTCTGTCTCTGGCCGTGCAGAGCGTGCAGAAGAGCAAGAGCAGAAATCTCTAGAAATTCCTAAAAACTAAAACTAACGTCTAGAGCCTAGGAAAAAAGGAAAAAGATAAAGTCTAAAATTAAAAACAAAAAGATAAAGTCTAACTAAAAGATAATGTAGAGATATTGTTTTAAATAGAAAATCTCTAACTATCTTTATTTATCTAAAAATCTTCTCTTCAAAAAAAATTTTCATAACTTAAATACCATATTTATAATTTCTCAAATATGGTATTTTCTTCTCAAATTTTGAAATCTTCTATCCCCTACTAGAGAGTAACAGCGTAGTAATACAGCGCGCCCACGCCTTGCTCCAGATCCTCTTCTAGTTTGCTCAATTTCTCAAAATTTCTCTTGGCAACTCCAAATGTGATAGAATTCAACTATTTTAGCCCAAATTTTGTCTAAGATCATCAAATTCCTCCAACTAGAAAACACAACAAAAATGCACCAATTAACATGTGCAAAAGATAAAAACCCGAGAAATTTGACACTAAAAATATAAATATTATGAACCTATCAGGAAGAATGTCACAAACCGACACCTTCGCATTCCAAAATTATCTAAAATATGATGCAATGTAGAGGTTGCATATATTCTAAAACTCTCTAGATTATTCATGATCTAAACTTGTATAGAGCACTCTAGACTTCTATATAGAAGACTTGTATATAATCAAGTAGAAGAAAACATCTAAATTTGTGTAGATGTTATAAGCTTTTAGAGAGTTAATCTTCACCGTCAGATCAAATAGATCTTAGCCATTCTTTGTAGGAAGTCACCACTATAAAAGAGTAGATTTCTTTATTTGTAAATCACCAAATTGAAAGCAATAAAAAAACATTCTCAAAGCACTTTTGTATTCTAATTTAAACATTTGCACAAACACTTAGAATTATGGGCACTCCAAATGAAGATGTATGGCCTGGAGTGACTTCTTTGCCTGATTTGAAATGTTCATTTGTCATATTTTTTTCCCTGATAAAAAAACATCAGTATTTCCTTGATAAAAAAACATCAGTATTTTTTCATATAACTCGTAGGCACAGCTTTGCTACAACTCTGATAGCGCCTCACTATCTCCTGACCCTCGATATTTATGACTAAAAATCCCCAACAACACTCAAAAAATGAGAGAGAATCTATCAAATTGGTGTGAAAACCTGATTCTTGGATGCTCTATTTATAGACGAAGATCGGACCATCTGAACTCGAGTTCGGACATTCTGATCCTGAATGCATGGCCTTGTAGCATGTTTCACTGATCGGACGATCTGACAAGGGGATCGGATCTTCCGATCTCTCACATGCAGTACCATGTGTCAAATCTACGACATTTGTAGCGCCATATCTTTGGACGCTCCGATCAACACTTTGGATGCTCGGATCTTAGCCATGTGTCAATCTCATGTTGACAACACATCAGATACCTCATTGTTGGAGTTCAGACGCTCCGATCTTGGGTTTGGATCGTCCGATCGCACCTTAGCCTTCTGAACTTCATTCTAGCTTCTGAAGTGTTCGGACCCTCCGAATTGGGTTCGGACCTTCCGAACTCACCCGAGATAAAATATTCAAAATTAATATTTTAAATCCCAATTAAGCCCTTAATCAACCCTTAATTATTTTTAATCATTTAATCTTGTAAAATAAGACTGGATTACTACTCAGCCACAATACTCAGGCGAATATCTGTTGGAAGTCATCGAAATGAATCCATAATATGGATAGTGGACGAAGTTGCATAGCTCCTATTTGAAACCTCTGAGTGACCGATTCAAAAGCTTGAAATCAATCAAACCTTTTGGTGTGTTAGATGGTGGGGAGGTGTTTCTCTTCGGTTATAAGAATACTTTGTGCGACTTATAATGTTCGGACAAGAAAAATTCAGTTGTTTGAGTTGAAAGTAAAATCAAGAAGATATCTTTCGACAGCTCATGTGAACAACATGATTTTTTTTATCATTAAGAAACATTTCAGTTAGAAAACACCAAATCACTGGTTACAACTTTGCCTAAAATTCTAGGGACCACAATAACAAACACCATGTTTAATTCTTTCGGTATACAAACTATTAGTAGCTAAAAGCCTAAAACATGGGCCACTCGGTTTGCAGATCTTCTACAATGATTCAAAACAGCATTAGGTGCACTCGAGTAGAGATGACGGATATATTCGGCAATTGGATCATTCATAGAGAAAGGAACCTGTGTTTCTTGTGGTTACGTTGTGACGCATAAGTTTTGTTAGTTGGTCAATTTGGTTGGAGGCCTTAGGGCATCATCTATTACATAATGGTGTAAAATTTTCAGTTTTGAATGCTATACGTATACAAGAAAATAATATCTAATCTAATTGTTGGCTTTCTTCTTACTAGCATGAAGCGGATGGTATCTCATCAAAAACAGAAATTTATAATATATATATATATATATATATATATATATATATATATATATATATATAATTGCCAAATTAAATAAATTAATAACTCATCTCAGTTTTAAAAAAAAATTGTTTTCACTTACTTCTTACTTTTTTTCTTTTTTCATCATTAAGATTTTTTAGTTTAATATTTTCAATTTAATGAATATTATCATTGCTATATTTTAGAATATTAAAAATATGATTTTTTTGGTGTTTTTTTGTTTCTTTTAAAATATTAAAAATTAAAAATATGATTAAAATATTAAATTTATGAAAAATACGACCTAAGTGTTCATGCTACAATTTTTTGTGTCACAAACGGAATATATATAATATGGCTAAAAATAAACTTGTCTATTTAAATGATGGCACAACTTTAATTACCGTTTGGGATGTTATAGCTTATTAGCTTAATTACTTGAAGGGCAAATTAATGATGAAACATATGGAATCACAAACTTGTGTATTGCTATATGCAATTTATGGATGCCACAGTTAGTTTACAATAAGGTAGTGTTTGAGATCGTTTTTAAAAGCGTTTTTGAGAATTTCCTTCACAAACGTCTTCTAGAAGCAATCTCAAATACTACATAAGCAAAGTTTATATTATTTTTTATACATGCATTCAAGAGCTATATTTTGCATATGATGAAATAGATGTGTCGCAATTAAAATCAACTTCTAGTACGGTGGTATTATTTGATCTTCCATACAATGGCGAAGACGTTGCAAAATTAAAGCGAATATCGTACCTTACTTTAAATAAACTATTGGAAATAAAAAATAATAGTTATTTCTCTTTCACCCTACTCAAAATAATTTAATATTCTCCAATTTGTGTATCTCCATGATTGATTTAATGTGAAAAAGGTTTAATTTGTGGTCACATTTTATGTTTCTCCCCTGATACTTTTATTTATTTATTTAATTACTTTTATTATTTTTTTAGAGAAATTATTGTTATTATTATTTGATAGGTTACACCTAAAAATTCAACTGGGCCTGAGCCCAATCATTAAGGTCCACTTCGGATATTTTTAAGGCCCAAGCTTATTTAAATATTATAATTCCAGCAGGCCCTAAATTCTACAAAAGCCCATAAGAGGCTCAAGCCCACAAGGCTCTCCAAATATCTATAAATAGCTCAAGTCACATCATTATTAAGGTACTCACTTTCTTAAGCAATATATCGCTCTACTCTCGATTATTATTCCTTGAGTAATAACTGACTTGAGCGTCGGAGTGCCTTCGCCGGGAACCCTCCCGGCTCCTCTGACTTTGTTTTGTGACGTAGGAACAACCCACTGAAGATCTCCTCCGGGAACATACCAGGACTTACTGATACTCCGGATTTTGCGGAAGCATCGTGTCCTATACAAGTGATTTTTGGCTACATCAGCTTGGCGCCGTCCGTGGGAAACTGTTCATTACGTCATTGAGAACACATATTACTTCAAAAATGTCTCAAGGAAATATTAACAATGGAAACGCACCGCAGAGTATTACTCTCACCCGTGAAGACTTGACCGCGCTAATGGAAAACACAGCCGCACTCGCAGCAAAAGATGCAGTTGCTCAGTACCTAGAAACTCGCAAGCGCAAAAGCAGCAAGAAAAAGGCTCAGACTGAAGGCTCGTCATCTCTTGATCCTAATAACGGAGACCCAAATAAAGATAAATCTAAAATGAATGACAACGATCAAGGGGGGACCAAGAAAAATACTACTCAGAAAGACGGTGAAGCAAGTGTTCACACAGTTCATGACATTTCTGGCGAAAACAAGATCAGTAATCCAGCTCGGAAGGATGGATCTCGCACACATGTAACTGGAGAGAATATTTCCGCAATTTTGCCGTCACGCCGAAGCCCCTTCACTGATGACATATTATCTGAAGCATTACCAAAGGGAGTCAAAATCCCCAGCTTACCTGAGTTCGATGGAACGAGTGACCCCCAAGACCATATTGACAAATTCTACGCGAAAGCGGATTTGTATGATATCACAGATGCTGCATACTGCAAAATTTTCCGAACAACATTATCAGGAAGAGCGCTCACATGGTTCAACAAGTTACCCTCCGGATCTATTGCCAATTTGGAGCAACTTACTGACTGCTTCATCCAGCAATTCTCAATTAACAAAAAATACCCAAAAACAGCAGCATATTTGTTCACAGTCATTCAAAAAGAAGGAGAATGTCTGAGGGACTATGTTCGGCGATTTACTCATGTGGTGCACGAAGTCTTACATGTGAACCATGATTTGTTAGCCGGAATAATGCAGCAAAACTTGCGTCATCGGAAGTTCAAGGAATCAATAGCGGGAAGGCCGCCCAAAAACCTAGAGGAATTACTGGAAAGAGCTGAGAAATACATTCGGGTTGAGGAATCTATTGAACCACACTACCTGAATAAAAGAAAGAGAGAAGAAGATAAACCAGATATTAGAAAGCGAGACGAGAAGCGAATAGCACAGAGCCCCCGTCTCCAGAATACACCCCTCAATGCACGTCTGACCGATATACTGGTAGTGGCTGAAAAACAAGGATTGTTACGTCCCCCTCGCCCAATGCAGAATAACCCAAAGCGCCTACGTTCGGAAAAGTATTGTCATTTTCATAAAGATAAAGGCCATACTACAGAAGATTGCTTCAGTTTGCGAGCAGAAATTGAAAAACTCATAAAGCGCGGACATTTGGGGAATTTCGTGGACAAGTCCCGCGGTGAAAAACGAGATGACAGGCGTCGGGACGAACAACCAAAACATGACTATCGAAAGCGCCATGACGAAACTGGGAAACAGCATGAACGAGCGGATGAAAATTTGCCCTCGGGAGGGGTAATCGCCGTAATCACTGGGGGGCCTGCTTGTGGCGACTCGAACAATGCAAGAAAAGCTCTTCTGCGAGCAGCAAAAGGAACCAACAATTTATCCAGCCCCACATCCTTGTCAATATGTGAAGTTGGAACCATTCAAGATGGATTATCATTCAGTGACAAAGATCTGGAGAACCCTCGGGGTACCCATAATGATGCTTTAATCATCTCAGCCACCATCTCCAATTTTTGGGTAAAGAAAATTCTAGTGGATTCAGGAAGTTCGGCCGACATAATTTTTCATAATGCATTCGTAAAGTTGAGTATTAGTAATGCACAGTTAACTCCAGTCAACACTCCACTAGTCGGATTTTCCGGAGAAATAGTTGAAGCTTTGGGAGAGGTAACGCTTCCTCTATCCTTGGGTTCTTACCCCAAGCGGTCTACTAAAATGGTGAAATTCCTTGTGGTAAAAGCTTCATCTGCGTACAATGTGATATTGGGACGACCAAGTCTCAATATATTCCAAGCCATCGGATCGACATATCATATGAAGCTGAAGTTTCCGACTCCAGGAGGAGTAGGAGAAGCCCTTGGTGATCATCGTCTAGCTAGAGAGTGTCATGTAGTGACTCTGCGGGGTTCGTCGGAAAATCGGAAAAGACAAGTCTCTAGCGAGGAAAAACCACCAAAACCCGGAAAGCTTTTGCGTGAAAACGGAATTCATTTGGTGGATGAAGAAGCTGAGAGCAAAGAGAGAATAACAGCAACTGAAACTCTGAAACATGTGGCAATCAGTCCAACTGATCCCAAGAAAACCCTAAAGATTGGGACCGAATTACCTCCTGAGCTGGAAGAGAAGTTGAAAAATTTTCTTGGTCGCAATCTGGACGTGTTTGCTTGGGGTGATGAGCATCTGCCAGGAATACCTCATGAATATGCGCTTCATCACCTCCGTGTTGATCCGAAAATGAGACCGGTGAAGCAAAAGAAAAGAGCATTTGGTCCAGAGAAAAATCGGCATATAGCCGCGGAAGTGGAGAAACTCTTAGTGGCAAAGTACATCAGGCCAGTTTCATACCCAGATTGGCTTGCAAATGTGGTTTTAGTACCAAAACCTGGAGGAAAGTGGCGTTTGTGTATAGATTTCACTGATCTCAACAAAGCATGCCCCAAAGATCCGTTTCCACTCCCTCGAATTGACTTGTTAGTCGATTCGACAGCAGGATGCGAGCTGCTCACTTTTCTTGATGCATATCAAGGATACAATCAGATCGGCCTAGCGCCAGAAGACCGAGAAAAAGCAAGTTTCATCACTGATCGAGGAATCTATTGTTATGATGTAATGCCGTTTGGTCTGAAAAATGCTGGAGCTACCTATCAGCGTTTGGTAAATAGCATGTTCGAACAATTGATCGGGCGTAACATGGAAGTTTATATAGATGACATGCTCGTCAAAAGTATTCAAGCATCTAATCATTTGGAAGATCTTGAGGAATGTTTCAGTATACTCAGAAAATACAGGATGAAACTTAATCCGGATAAATGCACTTTTGGTGTACGAGGAGGCAAATTTCTCGGTTATATGGTGTCAGAACGAGGAATAGAGGCCAACCCTGAAAAAATCAAAGCTATTTTAAACATGAATCCTCCGAAGAGTGTAAAGGGCATCCAAGAATTGACAGGACGTTTAGCAGCCCTCAACCGATTTATCTCAAGATCTGCAGACAAGGGTTTACCATTTTTCAAAATGTTGAGGAGTGGGAAAGGTTTTCAATGGACAGAAGAGTGTCAGCAAGCATTTGACGAGTTGAAAGTGCATCTGACCTCTCCGCCGTTGTTGGTGAAACCAAACGAAGGTGACACCCTGTTAATTTATCTGGCAATATCTGCGGAGGCGGTAAGTGCAGTATTGGTCTCTGAAGTAGGACGTGAGCACAAGCCAGTTTATTATATCAGTCGAACTTTACACGGAGCAGAATTAAGATATACAAAGATCGAGAAGCTGGCACTGGCTTTGGTAATTGCAGCGAGAAAATTACGTCCTTACTTTCACTCTCATCCAATAATTGTACTCACCAATCATCCTCTCAAACAAATTATCTCGAGTCCTGAAGCATCAGGAAGAATGGTTAAGTGGGCTGTTGAACTGAGCCAATATGGAATTGAATATCGCCCGCGTCCAGCGATTAAAGCACAAATTCTGGCTGATTTTCTAGTAGAAATGACAGTAACTCAAGAAGAGAGTTCCACCCAAACATGGATGGTTTATGTCGACGGGTCATCAACCTCTACAGGAAGCGGTGCAGGTATAGTTGTGGAGAGCCCACAGGGAGATAAATTTCAATATGCCGTCAAATTTCGATTCCCTGCAACGAATAATGAGGCAGAATATGAAGCTTTCATCATGGGAATTAAATTGGCCCTGTCAGTCGGAGCAAAGAGACTGACGATACACAGTGACTCCCAACTTATCGTCAGTCAGGTTAAGGGAAATTATGAAGCGAAGGAAGATAAAATGTTTGAATACCTCACTCAAGTAAACGAGCTTCTTTCGCGTTTAGACAGCTATGATATAAAGCAGATACCTAGAGGGGAAAATGAGTCAGCAGACCGCCTTGCCAAGTTAGCAAGCTCCTTGGCCAACATTGATAATAGGAAAATTACATTCCTAACTTATGGCAAGGAAGAAACTGATGGAAGTGATGTTACAGTCTTCTGTGCTGACAGCAAAGAACCTAGTTGGAAAGATGAAATAATCGACTATTTAAAGCAAGAGAAACTACCTGCTAACCAAGTCGAAGCTCGAAAACTTAGAGTGAGAGCTGCTCGGTTCACGATCATTGACGGAGAACTGTACAAAAGAGGTTTCTCTTCACCTTACCTAAAGTGTCTAACGCCAGCTAAGGGAAACTATGTGCTTCGTGAAATTCATGAAGGAATATGTGGAAATCATTTAGCTGGCAGAGCTCTCGCGGGGAAAGCATTGCGCCAAGGGTACTTTTGGCCAACAATGAAGCAAGATGCTATGGAGTTAGCAAAACATTGTCATGCATGTCAAGAGCATGCTAACTTCCATCACCAGCCGGCTACAACCTTACAGCCCCTGGAAAGTCCTCTACCTTTTGCTCAATGGGGAATGGATTTGGTAGGTCCTTTTCCTCCTGCTACCGGACAAAGAAAATTTCTGATAGTAGCTGTGGATTATTTCACCAAATGGGTCGAAGCTGAACCATTGGCCAAAATATCCGAGAGAGATGTAATCAATTTCTTATGGAAGAATATAATATGCAGATTTGGCATTCCTCAAACCTTGGTTTCAGATAATGGAACTCAATTCTCTGGAGCGAAGATAAAAGACTGGTGCAGAGGACTCTCTATCAGGCAGTTCTTCACTTCTGTAGGGAATCCTCAAGCAAATGGGCAAACCGAGGTCACCAACCGGACCATTCTACAGCACCTCAAAACACGCCTAGGCAATGCCAAAGGAAAATGGGTGGATGAGTTGCCAAGTGTTCTATGGGCATATCGAACCACTCCACGCTCTTCAACTGGAGAATCTCCTTTCAACTTGGCCTACGGAGCGGAAGCTGTGGCTCCTGCCGAAATCGGAGAGCAATCATGGCGAGTGAAACAGTACACTCCATCTGGGAATGACCAAGCCCTCCGAATTTCATTGGACTTGGTGGATGAACTGAGAGATGGAGCTTCAACACGAGCCGAGAGATATCGAGCTTGTATGACTAAAGCATACAATGACAGAGTCAAACCAAGATCTTTTCAAGTAGGAGATCTTGTATTGAGAAAATCTGACATCTTAAAGTCTGTGGGCAAGCTGGATCCGAAATGGGAAGGCCCCTACAAAGTAATTGAAATTGTGAAGATGGGAACATATCGCCTCAAACATTCAGATGGAAGAATACTTCCCAGGCCTTGGAACGTGGCCAACCTGAAGAAGTTTTATGCATAAACTGCAACTCTCGTCAATAATAGGCTAAATTTATCTTTTTTAGCATATTTTCCTTATGTTTTCATATTACAATTTTGTGATACATTGTTCAACTAATTTGATTATTGTTTTTATATAAACAGATTACTCTGTCGAAAGCATATCATATCTCCTCTCCTATACTAACGCTTACTTACGACATAAACGTCATAGACCCTAGCAATCATAAAAAATTCCCAACAATAAGAGGCTTGGCCGGCCCCTTGGGACATTTGAACTTATGACGCTGTAAGAGGTCAGGACGACATAATAGCATTATAAGTCCCGGGATACCTCACCACGCACCAAGTGGGTTTAGGAATTCCCCATGAGACAAAATCTTGGGAGATTGATCCCCTCCCAAGTACTCCATTGTTAAAGCGATAGTATTTTATTCATCAAACAAGTATGCAATAGCAACGTCAAAATGCAAAAGAGATATGATAATCGACAAATCCTTACTTACTCAAAAAGAACAAAAAAAAGAGTCTATGACTTTGACTCTCTCAAAAAAAATTTTTGCCCAAAAGTGGCAAGAAATAATAAAGCTAAACTGGTTCACGACTCCAAAGAGTAGTCTCCATATAGCTTCAATACACACCGTCATTATTGGTTGTATAAGCTAAAAATTCGAACGCAAAGCTTCGATCATCTCCTCATCACCCAGACCTCCCAGTAAATCTCCTAAGGGAGGATCCGAGTCATCGTCAACTCGGGCAATACTAGGCTCCGGAATTTGGGGGTGAATCATCATAATAATTTCCTCTGGAACTAGTTGAGTTTTTCGTAGTTCTTTGCGGCAATCCACTACAACTTCATCATGAATAACGATCGCCCGCTGAATCACTTCATCTCTAAAATCGGTGGACTCTCGGTAGCATTCAATTGCTTTTTCTCCAGTACTTCGCAAGAGATTCTTGCCTATTGACGAATTGAGAAAAGTCTCACCGGTCTCCGATTCATGGGAATATTTTCCCCTAAGTAGCTCCATATCCTTGCATATGACATCATACTTTTTGGATTTTTCTTCAAGCTCCTTTTGTGACTTGAGAAAATCATCTCGGGCCTTAGCACCTTCCTCGCCGAGTCTTTTGCACTCACCCCTTAATGACGCCAGCTCGTCATCAAATTTTTTCCCGGAATTTCGAGACCTCTCTTCTCGAAATTGAAAAGTTTGGGCAAGCGATAAAATCTGCAAAGACCCATAGATAAAGAGTATTGTTTAATACATAAAAATCATAACAAATATCAAACATATAATAATATACCTGGAAGGCAGACGAGGCAAGAGACCGAGTTAATACTTCGGTAGGCTGAGGCAGTAGATGCAACCTGTCATGATCTCCAATGAGATTAGCTCCGGTTCTCCAGCCAATGTCTGGATCTTTCAAATCCCAAAAAGATCCAGCATTACTTTTATGGTTCACACCATTCAAGAACAAGTGACAACCCTCACGAGTGTCGGGAGGAACCGTTCGTTCATCATCACGTCTTCTTTTTGGATTTATTCTGCCATTAGCATTCTCCCTAATACGGGTATCACGGTCAGCATCGTTTCTTCTACCACCATTCCTTCGGTCACGAGTGTCAGTATTTTTAGATGGAGGACCAGAACGATTGACACGGTCGGATGGCCCGGGAGAATTCCTCCTCCTTGGAATCCCTTGGGAATTGGGATTACCTCGATCCACTGGTGGCTCTTTTATCGATGTCTTTGACGGAGTTTTCTCATTTTTCTCTATGCAAGCGCGAACCTCCGCCAAACTTAATTTGTCACCTACAAACAAACACAAAGAGAAGAGTGACAATGATCAGTAAATAAATTTAATAAATTTTAAATTAACACGAGTAGAAGAATCCAAAGAAGACGCAGAATACAGTTATCAAAATTCAATTTGAACAACGCATTACCGGCAGGAATCAAACTTTTTGGGTCAACCAACTTCTGGAAGAGGCCCAAGGAACGACATTCAAGTTGCAATTCACGGTGGATTTTGCTAAAAATAATTTTCCTATGGCCCGGACTCCAAACCATGGGAACCTCCCAACCATAATCCCATACATAAACAAAATTTTTTCTCCAATCATTTTTTGGAGATGGACAACGAGATAAAAACTTACAATCTCCCCGAGGTAGAAAATAAGTATAGGAACCCGGCATGGAGCGACGCACCGAGAACAGTGCATAGAATAAGTCTATAGTCGGGGACATTTTAATTTCACTCACTCTACGTAGAAAACACGTAAAGAGAAGAATCGCACTTGGTGTTAATTGACTTAAACTCACCCCGAGACTATCTACAATTTCTATCAAAAGGGCATGAGGAGGGAGCGAGAAACCAAAATTAAAGTACTCCAGATATACAGTAAAATATCCCGGAGGCGGTTCATGGCAAGGATCTCCATTTTTGGGAATCTTAAGGATATTTCTAGAGGATAAGTCAAATTTTTTACTTGGACTTAAAATCTCCGACTCGTCCAAAAGACGCTCGCTCACTCCTCCCGAAGACTCTTCAGAACCACTATTATCGCAAGAATTCGGGTTACTATCAATTTTTAAACAAGATGGTCTCGTCATATCACGAGATACCACTGTTTTCAAATCACTCAAAGAATATAGACACTCATCAATTTCACTGTCACCGCTAGACCCCACTGGCGAAAGGGAAAGAGTATCTCGGTTAGCAACTAACACCGAAAATACCTTACCCCGTGAAGGGAAACCTGCAACGTTTTTTAAAGAATAAATCATATAAAAAATTAAACAAAATTTCATAGTCATGTTATATGTATATATATATATATATATTTATATGTATATATATCTATGTATATACGTGTATGGGCATCATAAATCATGTGACCATCATCAACAACTTCACCCACCATCCTCGGCTGACCGCCGCGCAGCCTCCTTCTCCGGCAAGTTTTCCGCCGCGCAGCCTCCTTCTCCGGCGAGTTTTCCCCCGCGCAACCACCACCTTCTCCGCGCATCCTTGGACAGCTCCGTCTCTCGCGGCCACGACACAGCTCCATCGAGCCAGATCAGAAAGTTTCTGCACTCACCGTGTCTGGAAGTCGACGGAGGCCATAGCCGGCTCACCACGTATCCATTCATGTTTGAACCAGTCAAGCCCAGAATTTGGCTCCGTTCCTCGCCGGAAAAGCAGCCATGACTGGAACTCGATTGTGTAAACTCCATCACCATCATCGCGAAGCTATTGCTCTTGCCTACCCCGACAGACGTGACCCATTGTCGTTCTCAGATTTGGTCTCGTTTCAAACCTAGAAACGCAACCATGGCTGAGTTTTGACACCCGAGGTACCTCTTTCAACAGCGAGACTTCCCCTTCAAGCATCGATCACCATCTGGACCGCCCTCCTTCACGTAGTTACATTGCTGTGAACCCCCTCCTCGGTTTGCATAGCCACGCCGCCCCCTCCTTCATTCACGTTACCACCGAGGCCGCTTCTCCTCCGATAGTCGGTCGGCGTTCCTTGGAGATGGTGGAAGCATTGATAGATGGATATTGGTTTACACGTATACACATATCATACACACATATTTGTAACATAGATGTATATACACGGTTGAGAAGCAAGCAAGGGACAAACAATCTCACGAATGAACCAAGCTGGAAGGCAAGTAAAAAAGAAAAAAAAAGGGGGGGGAAAAAAGGAGATGTACTTAAAAGTTGACCATAATTACGGGAATATGATACAAAATTTATTTGTACCTGCCATATAAATCCGATTACTTCTACCTCTAAAGATTTTTGACACGTCGTTTATGCAAATTCTGCAATTAAAAAAATCAAAAACTTTGAGTTAGTAAGTTGTGATGAAAAGACTATGACGTTGAATTTATAATGACATTAGCTAACAGAGTTCTACTGGGATTCTATAATTAATATTCTGGCAGGATTTTGATTCCTGTCAATTATGCTCTAATTATTATTTTGCTGGGATTTTAATTCTATTGCATCACAGTCCTACTACGATTTCTCCATCATGGTATATCCAGATCTGAAGATCTTTCGGGGGCGTTGCCCCCGAGCCCCCACGAGGAGCTCTGCCCCCTCGACCCCCGCAACCTGACCGGGCAGGTTGATCCCCGTAATTTTCGCAGTGGCAAAAAATATTCGTTCTCGGCAATTACATTTCTGACCATACTCCGATAAAAATTCTACTCTCGGACCTCTCCACACACGCGACATGCCCGAGAGTGGGGGGCCTATGATAGGTTACACCTAAAAATTCAACTGGGCCTGAGCCCAATCATTAAGGTCCACTTCGGATATTTTTAAGGCCCAAGCTTATTTAAATATTATAATTCCAGCAGGCCCTAAATTCTACAAAAGCCCATAAGAGGCTCAAGCCCACAAGGCTCTCCAAATATCTATAAATAGCTCAAGTCACATCATTATTAAGGTACTCACTTTCTTAAGCAATATATCGCTCTACTCTCGATTATTATTCCTTGAGTAATAACTGACTTGAGCGTCGGAGTGCCTTCGCCGGGAACCCTCCCGGCTCCTCTGACTTTGTTTTGTGACGTAGGAACAACCCACTGAAGATCTCCTCCGGGAACATACCAGGACTTACTGATACTCCGGATTTTGCGGAAGCATCGTGTCCTATACAAGTGATTTTTGGCTACATCATTATTATTATTATATTATTAATTTTTCCTTACAATACCTTTTTCTTTTTACCATTTTGATATGTTACAAAACTTAATTCTACGGGCGCCGCCATACATGCAAGCAAAGGACATGCATGGTACACAAGAATCAAGATCTATCTGGACCTAAAAAATGATAATGGAATCCGAAAGTGTGACAATCAACCAGATAAAGAACAAAACAGACACATTAAAGGAGGTTAGAATAATATTGAATACAAACATTTAATACACAATTTGTTTCTCTAATTGACGTGTGAAAATATATAATTTATTGCCAAAAAAACAATAGAAAACAGAAAACATTTTTTGTTGACTTAGAGAAAACAAAAAAAATTTCAAATGTAGAAATCATATATATTATCATTTGCAAAGTGCGATCAAGGAAATCGATTGAGAATATATAAGTCATATCCTTGGTACGATGTGTGCTATCACGGACTCAAGGAGACAATGAAGCAATAAAGACAACGAATGATATATCTACATTGTCTAAATTGTGTCAAGTTAAAATTTCAAATGACACTTAAATATAAAGTTAAAGCATGAAAAGGATTAAATAAAAGAATATCGATGAAGTCGTTGTTGGTTGAGGCGGGAGATCATATATAATGTTGCTAGAATTACCATGTACGATAATGTTGTTTCCGAATTTATTGAATATCCGATCGGATATTACATTAATTTTAAAAATAATGTGAGCATCGATCATGAGTTAAGCATGTCACACTAGTCCTCCTAGCTAATTATATTCATTCATTCTCTCTATGTACAAAATATTGTTTCTTTTTCCTGAAGAGATATGCACCAAATACACAAAGAAATGATCCATTAAACCATATGCAAAAAATGACTACAAGTTCATGTTAAAATTCTACAATTCGGTGGATAGTCGCATATTAGGGAAAAATTAGAATTTTAGTCCTACAAGTATTGGTCTGGTTTGTATTTTAGTCGTATAATTTGTTTAAGTTTGGTTTTCATCCAGTAAATTTTATTTTTGGTTTTGTTCTTTTGCCTTAAATCACTTGATCCAAATGAGTATTGTTTTTTGACATCGATTATCTCTTACGTGACTCATATGGTATAAATAACCCCCCCACCCCCCATGTTACAAATATTAAAACTCATCTAAAGAAAAAAAAAACTTATTTTCTTTTATTATTGTGGCTGTGAAAGTGTTAAGATATCGTAGTTAATTATTTATTTTTGAAAATCACATTAAAAAAAATAATTAATTGTTTTATTATCTTATTTATTTATTATTCACTATGGTGGCATTAAATCTTTTAACTTAATTTCTTATACAGAATTTTGAGAGCAAGGACGTTATTTTTTGACAACGTTAGTGGTTAAGTAGCGTTTTCCCTACACAATATATAGCATATGGGTACCACATAAAGACCTGTTGCTAACATGAACATAAAGACCTGCTGCTAATACCAACACATGATGCAAACTGGGTGCGTACCACCTCCACCTCCACCTCCCAAAGTGATGAACCCAGTAATACATAATCACCAGAATTCATACGTTAAATTGGTTTATTTGTAAGAACGGTAATTTTCCCAAGGGTCAGAGCCGTGCGGGAAAAACCCAAACGGTACCGCGGGTTTGAAAAACTTTTTCCCGTATGAGTTTGAATTTGTCAATTTTTTAAAATCTCATATCGAAATGGGTATGAGGATGTTATTGTCATCCCCGAACTCACCGCGACGATGATGATAAGTGTAAAATTTTTTATTTATCAATTTTCATTAAATCATAGAATAAAATATGAATTATTGCCTCAAACAAAAAGAATAAAATATGAATTATACTAAATATTAAAATTAACGATAATATTATTCCTTAGTTTGTATTATATATATATATATATATATATATATATAATATGTTATCTTACGATAACATAATTTTATAACATAAAATATTATTTGAACTCGATTTATGTAACGTTGACATAAATAAATTATAAAGATTAATTTATATATTTTTTAATATTTATTTCAATTAATTACTTTTAAAAAATATATTCTTACTAGTATTTTTATATATAAAATTCTATTTTTCAAAAAATTATATTATTTTATAAAAATAATTTTGATTAGTAATGATATTTCTCATTTATATTTTGATTAGTTTTAATTTTAACTTATAAGCAAAATATTTTACACCAATTTTTTTATTTTATTATAATAAAATTGACTAATAATATATGTTTGTGTATTCTCTCTTTCTCTCTCATGCAAGCATATATGAATATTTGGTACGAGGATGACGATGGAGATTAAGTCATATTGGATGAGAATGAGAAATCTACAATTAAAAATAACGAGAATTGGAAGGATGTGGATGAGTTTTGTATTTGGAAACAACGACAGAGATGATGAATAACCAATGTGTGTATCTCCAAAACATTTGGATTCAACATGAAGACATGAAAGAATGACTCAATTTTCCCCTTTGTATAATTCTCTCAATCTTCACACAAACTATGACGGTATCGGTGTGAGAATTGAAATTTCCATAGGAACAATTCCGGAAATGAATCAGAGATACATATTAATTTGGTAGATTTAATTATAACTTTGAAATGTTGGAACAAAAATTTGATTAATGACAATATTATTATCACGAGTATGATATATCCGCGCGCGCTGTGATTGCGATTTGGATTGACCCTTAATTCTTCCCTCCGCAGAGGTATCATATAGGATTTGTGAGTGTTAAAGGGGATGAGGCTGTTGTACGTTTCTGTTTTCATGCAAATTGATACAGTTTCTTGCATATATGATTAGGGGTGTTATATTGTACCGAAAATCGTATAATGTATGTTGTATCGAAAAGTATGGTATAAGAAAATATTATACCGATACCGTATACCAAAACTCTCGGTATATCGAAAATCGGTATTACAAAATTTTCGGTACATATTAATAGCATACCGATCGTATCGAAATTTCGACACGGTATCGGCATATACCGTTTTATACCAAAAAAACCTTATAGTTTTAAAATATTCAATACAAACATCATCTTTGATTCATTCGAATACAACTAAAACATTCTCACGTGTGAATTATTTATGATGTGCATATTATAATTGATGTTCAAGGGCATATTGAAAATATAAATTTTACCTTTATATATGTTGTTTATTCTTGAATAAAGACAATGCAAACACTACCTATAAATTCCACGTGGAAAGTAACACGTAAAACTAACAAAGATAAAAATAGGATATATAAATTAGATTTTGGGTTGAGGGTGATGAGTTATTACTCAATTTGACTTTTTCTCAGGCCCAAGCCCGGTGATTCAATCTATTTGGATCTCATATTATTTATTGGAACACTTTATCAAAGCCCATAAATTTCTAAAAGCCCATAAGAGGCTCAAGCCTATGAAACTCTCCGACTATCTATAAATAGCCCAAGTCCTCTCATTATTAAGGTACGCACTCTATACTCACATGCTCTAGTTCTCTAGAACTTTTATTAGGCAAATACTGACTTGAGCGTCGGAGTGTCTTCGCCGGGCAACCCCCGGCGCCACTTATTTTGCTTTGTGATGCAAGTAACAACCCACGAAGTTTGATCTTTGGAACAGTTCGAGTATTAATCCGACTATCCAGATCTCCACAAGTTACCCATATTGTCTCTAATCGGGTAATATAAATTTTTTGCTACATCAGCTTGGCGCCGTCTGTGAGAAATTGTTCACTGCATCATTGAGAATGCATACTCCATTACAAACATCTCAAGAAAATAATCGCAATGGAGACTCACCTCCCATATCCGAACCACCGCCTAGGTTTAATTTCACCCAAGAAACGTTGACAACCTTAATGGAAGAAACGGCTGCACGCGTAGAAACTGAAGCAGTCGCTCAGTTCGTGGCATCCCGTCAATGCCGAAGCACCGACAAGAGAGCTCATAAAATAGGGTCATCGTCGTGACCTTCCTGATAAAGAAGACCCAAATAAAACTAAGTCTAAAGTTAATGACAAAGATCCTGAGGAGAACAAGAAAAATACTACTCATAACGAGGGTGAATCAAGTGTTCAGACTGTTCACGACGTTTCTGACGAAAACAAAACCACTGATCTAACCCGTAGAGATGGATCTCACACATACGTAACTGGAGAGAATTCGTCAACAATCTTGACTATGTGTCGGAGCCCATTCACTAATGTCATTCTATCTGAATCTTTGCCTAAGGGAGTCAAAATCCTCAATCTACTTGAGTTCGATGGAACTGGTGAACTTCAAGATCATATTGAAAAATTCTACGCGAAAGAAGATTTATATAACATCAGAGATGCAGCTTACTACAAGATATTTCGGACAACGTTATCAGGGCAAGCTCTCACATGGTTCAATAAGCTGCCGTCCGAATCCATCGTCAACTTGGAGCAACTCATCCAGTGCTTCATCCAACAATTTTCAATTAATAAGAAATATCCGAAAACAGCAGCATACTTATTCACAATTGTTCAGAAAGAAGGGAAAAATTTGAGAGACTATGTTAAAAGATTTACTCACGCGGTTCATGAAGTTCCACACGTGAACCACGATATGTTATCTAGAATAATGCAGCAAAACTTGCGTCCTGGAAGGTTCAAGGAATCTATAGTAGAAAAATCCCTAAACACCTTGGAGGAGCTATTGTCTAGAGCCGAAAAATACATCCGCATCGAGGAAACTGATGAGTTGCACTCCTCGGAAAAAAAAACGAAACGAAAAATACAATGAAATATAACGCATGACAGAGAGTCATGCCAATCAAAAAAAACTCTATACTCATAGAGCAAACACCTGCAAGATAAAATAAATTGATTGCCGCTACTTTATTTGCTCTGCAGATCGAAAATTTTATTTAATTATCTTTTATTTTAAGTTTAATAATAAACTTGCGTTGATTTGTTTACTTTTCTATTTAATTATATAGGAAGGAACTCAGCTCCGTTAACGAATGCTTAACTCATATATCACGACTCATGCATTCATTAAGGCTACTCATCCATCAGAGGCTTGGCCAGCCCTGTAGGACTACCTAAGCCACGATGCTGTAAGAGGTCAAGACGAAAAAAATACAGTCCCGGGATACCTCACCACCTAGCAAATAGAGTGGGTTCAGGACTTCCCCATCAGACAAAATCTTAGGAACTTGATCCACTCCTAAGTACTCCATGTTAAGCACTACATTATTTCTCCTAGAGCACAACAAAAAAGTCATAGAGACTATATATAAATAATTCAAAAAGTCATAGTGACTATAAATAATTAATCAAGTCATAGAGACTATAAAAATTTTTTCAGAAAAAGTCATAACGACTATAAATAATTCAGAAAAAGTCATAGCGACTATAAATAATTCAGAAAAATTCATAGCGACTATAAATAATCCAAGAAGTCATGGCGATTATAAAAAATTTTCAGAAAAAGTCATAACGACTATAAAAAAAAATTTCAGAAGAAGTCATAATGACTATAAAATTTTTTTCAAGAAAAGTCATAGTGATTATAAAAAATTTATCAAGTCATAGTGTCTATAAAAAATTTATCAAGTCATAGGGACTATAAAAAATTTTTCAGAAGAAGTCATAATGACTATAAAAAAATTTTCAGAAAAAGTCATAGCGGCTATAAATATTTTTTTCAGAAGAAGTCATATCGACTATAAAAAATTTATAACTATAAAAAAATTCATCAAGTCATGATAACCATAAAAAATTCACCAAGTCCCAAAGACTATACAGAATCATGCCTCAAGGGGTTACATCCAGTGCACCAACCTAAGAGGTTACGTAAAATATACTAATTCAAAGGTTTTCATTGAAAATACTACTTCAAGGGATTGCAGAAGATGTAGTCCTTAAAGAGATTGTATGAAGAAAAAAATCTCCAGGGCGTTAGAAAAATTCTCCGTAAAAAGTATTATAAGTGGTGGTCCTAACGCATCCACTGGAATAGCAATTGCGGTCCGACTCCCCTATGTGGGCAAAAGCGACGGTAGTAACCCGTACCCAGTTTAATTAAATATTAACCATGATCAAGGGTTACTAAGTACGCGATCAAGGGATTAAATAAGATTAAAAATAATTGAATTGTGTGTTAAAAATATGTATTAGTAAATATCGGATGATAAACGATATTGAAATATATATTTGATTTTTATAGCACACTGAAATTGAAATAATTCAAATCGGATCAAAATTTGATCCCGAAAGAATAAAAGAGTACATCTTTAAACACGTGTACACGATTATACCGAGATATTTTCACGTTAATTTTTCTCTCACGTCACTATTCATCATCATCTTCGTTCATATTTCTGTCAATTTATGGTACCTTTTTCTCTCTCATCCACGGAAATTTCAAATCGACGTAACTCCGCCACCAGTTACCGAAACTCGAAATTAAATATACCGTTGGACTCCTCGCGACAGGGCTATCCACGGACACCCATTTTGCCCATTTTAATCGCGATTTCGACGAACCCGACTCCGGCAGCCTTCACGTTTTCGTCGTCGTTTGGCTGCCTCCGGTTGCCGAAACTCAAAACCAAATATACCCTTGGAATTGTCTCGACAAGAGTTATTTATTGAATCCAATTTTGCGAAGTTTTATTGCGATTCTCAAAAACCCATTTTCCAACCGCCGCCGCCGCCGGTCAGTGTTGGGTTGACTTGGTTTAGTTGTTGGGACTTATTTTGAAGTTTTGGAATATAATTTCGAAAATAGAATTTCGACATCAACGGGACTAACTACGGACGAAGGCTTGAAATCTAGGTCCTGACGTAGACTCGAACTAATACGTAGAAGGTTCCGCTGGATCAACAAACATGTTGATATTTCGCTTCACCCCAAGAAGGACAATATCTTATCATGAACGGACACCCCACAAAATATATATATTTTTTATAAATATATATCTAGTACACCTTTTTTACTACCATTCAATACAAATAACAAAGTCATAATATTTTTAAAATATTAAACAAAAATTGTAAAAGTGAGACAATTAAAATTCTCACGATTTGTTGGTGAAGCAGACCATGCATTTAAACACAAATAAAATAATTATTATCAACAACAAATAACATGTGTGTATACAGGAGCGGAGCCAGGATTGAAAATTACCTAGGGCTGGCTCCGCCCGTGTTAGACAGTATATATATATATATATATATATATATATATATATATATATATATATATATATATATATATATATATATATATATGTATAAATTAAATTTTTTTCAATAAAACGAACCGATCGAACTTAATTTACTATGAAGACCAAAAAAATCAAACAAAAAAGAATCTATTATTTTGATCAGTAACCAAATTAAACGATCTCTATCTTTTATAATTTTTTTTAAGAAAAATCAAGTTCTACTTCAAAAATTGTAGTTAAAATTTGAATTATATAAATTTAAATTATTTATTAAAAACTATATTTTCAAGTTTAGTTCTATTGTCCAATAAAATTTATTTAGAAAATTTAACAATATTAATTTTTTTAATAAATATTAGGTTTGTTCAGTAAAAAAAATTATTATGTTAAAATCCGAAACCAAAGAGACCTAACCAATACTTTAAAAATCTAAAACCGAACTTCTGAATAAATTGAACCGATTTTTCCGATTGAATTAGGTTATTTCGATTGAAATTGATATTTTCTGCTCACCCTAGAATGTAATTGAAGTCTGCCCCTGATAGGTCGATATATGCTCTTTCGGTTTAAAAATAGCTTTTAATTTTTTATTTTCTTCATTTCCTGAAATACCTAACTAGAAAATTTAAATTATCCCAAAAATTTACAACAAAACGGTCATTTTTCAAATCTCATAATTATTGAATTTTCAATTATTCTAACTAGAAAAATCACAATACAAAGCTCAATAATAATTGGAAAGTCAATCATTCTCAAATATTTCAATTTTCAACCAATTGATTATTTTTCTTAAATTTTGCAACAATAGTTTTTAGGATAAAAAGTCAAACTTAAAAATTAATATGTATCATAAATCAATATTATCGCAACTAAATATTCGAAAAAAAATTAAAGTTTTCGAATTTATCTCAAATTCGCATAAACCTACGACAATAAATCAACCAAAAAATATAATATAGTATTCTAATTTTTTATTTTTTGCATGGGGCTGAAATTTTTTATTTTAAATTTTAAACTACTAATTTTTTTTAAAAAAAATGGGTGGGGCTGGAGCCCACCCTAGCCCAAGGGTGGCTCCGCCCCTGTGTGTATATGTATATACATACTTCTATCCATCCCTCTCACGGCCCAAGGAATTCATCGCCTCTCCATTGTCGTCGCACTATCATCGCCGTCGTACCACGGCTGTCGTCGTGCCGCAACCACCGCGCCCAGATCGAGCCAGGAAATGGAGCATCCACCGGTGGTGGACGTTCCATGCTGGAAGTCGACTCCGGGCACTGTTTTTTCTTCATCTCCTCGCGCGTCATGCTCCTCGCACAGAAACGCCACGGACGATGTCGCCTCTATCGAGCCAGATCAGGATAGCTTGAAAGCTACTCCCATGGCTGGAAATCGACGGAAGCTCATCGCCACCTTTTTATCGCGCCGCCAACCACCATCCTTGACCAACATCGATCGAGCCAGATCTGGACGCATCCACCAAAAGTGGATGTTCCATGGCTGGAAGTCGATCTCCGAACAGCTGCCGTCAAAAAGGATAATTCAACATTAATGTGTTCATTAATTATTTTCATGGAATTCAATGATATAATATTACTGAAAAACCGGTACGACTAATATTTGTTTAACAGTACTTTGGCCGCACTCATACATATTTCTCGAATTATATATGCAATTGAATTAACGGGAAAGCGGAGATTGAATTTCTGGGGAATAATTATTGACTTCATCACGTTAAAAGTTGATAGGCTACGAGTCCTAAATGAGTCTATTTCAAGACTTGATTCTGATAAAGGAAATTAATTAGTTATCTGTGAATTATGATGAGATAATCATTACGTGAACTTCACGAATTGATGCATGCCTCTTCAATTGTGTGACATATACATATATAACTTTATTACTACTTACTAACCAAGTTTTTATTTTAAATTAATTAATAGATATAATCTGAAGGCTTTGATCAAAATTAATCGGATGCATTGATTCCTTTGGTAGCGAACAAATTTCCAATAGGTATCAACTTTATCTAAAGAAGACGATAGTGTCATTTTTTCAGTGAAAAAATAATATTTTTGACATAAAATATAATATTTTTTTATTATGAGTTGGATCGGAGATCCTTTTAAGGCTGAAATCAATCAAGCTGATTCGCTAGCTTTTTTATTTGATTCGTTAAATGTTTGATTTATATTTGAAATTATCGAACTTAAGCCGAACTTGAACATGTTAGAATTTTTTTCGAGCCGAACTCGAGCAAAATTATATTGTTCGATAGTTCGTAAGCAGCTCGCTCGCCTTAATATTTTATTAATATTATAAGATTATACATTTAATATATATATGAATTTTGAACTTTTTGGACATTTCGAGTTTCGAATCGAGCTCAAAGTCTAATATATTTAATCCGAGAAGAATAGGAGCCTTAAATTTTGTTAATATTCGACTCAATTCGGTTCGTTAGGTTCGTTTACACCTCTAGATTTATCTCACAAAATTAATTCGTGAGACATTCTTAAAGATGGTTGTCTGTTGATTAAATATGACATGATCGAGAAATAATACAAGAGAAAGATATATGCTCCCAACAATATATCAAATAAATAAAATCATAGAAGCATTGAATTTCATACAATAAATCAAAGTCTAAATCGAACCTTAAATATGATGAGAAATCATGTCTAAGTCATCACCAGTCCATAAAAATTGTAAGCATACATTGAAGAATGAAGATAGCCTTTGTTTCAGCCAATGAGGTCTTGGCCTAGTGGTCAAGACTGAGGCTCTGAGACCACGAGGTCTCAGGTTCGATTTCCGCTGACTGCGGGTAGATTTTCTAATTTATTTAGGTAGATTTAGCTACTTTATTAGCTCGAAACAAACACGTCTCGAGTCCATGATCAAGTCCCGTCAGTTGTGCTGGCAAATTTCACTTTTTAGTATTGTAATATGATATAATTTCGATATTCGATGCAATTTGTACTAAAAAAAAAAGAAGAAAAAGATAGCCTTTGTTTCATATTGCAAATATATCTTTATCGTAGAACTAAAACCTCGAAGACAGAGACGAAATGTCACCACCTGGTCCACCACTCCCCTCAATTTTTCCTTGAAACTTTTTTTATATACAAATAAAATAAACAAAAGTATGATTTTATTCTTCTTTAATTTTTCTCAAATCACAAATCTATGCTAGTATAAAAAAATCTTTGCAAATTATAAGAATTAAAATTAAAAATTTCCAAATTTCAAGTCACAAATTCTAATCTCTCCCCAACCATCCACTATTTAACCAAATATATATAATATTCTTCCTTATTTTTAATTATAATGATATCATATTATTATCATTCATTTGTGTATGACCAATAACAATATTATGCTGCATGTTTACTAGCGGCAAAGGTTTCATTGTCATAAAAATAAATAAATAAATAACAATATAGGATCGAATGTTTACCGTTTTACTAAAAATTATAGTTGGTGGTAATAGTGCAACTCAAATATTTTAAATCGACAGCAGCGCAAGAGTCATAGTTCAATCACTACTCATCATATATAATTATTGCACCTCAACAACAATCTTTTTCATGTAATTTACATCTTATTATTGTGTCTCTTTTAACTGATGCATAAATCAACTATCTATTTTCCATAACAACACAAATTAAACACTCTTCTGCTTGTTCATGAGTAGTGCCGCTAGCAAAGACACCAACAAAGGAAGATCAACATATATAGATATTGTTAAATAGAAATTGGATTTGCAACCATGAAAAAAAAGGACAAGCAATACGAATGAGGTGGATCACTTACAATTAGCTAGGATTTGTTACTTGTTAACGAATCAAGTCGGCTCAAAAAATATTTACTTACTATGTGAAATTATTGAATCAAATACAAAATTGAACATGGTTGAAATTTAATTTCTTTGAGTTGAAATCAAACTCAAATTACTTTGTTCGATAGTTCATATATCGCACAAGATCTTTAATATTTTCTTATTAATATAATCACAAAATAAATTTATATTTCAAAATTTTCAAGTATTTATTTTCGAGCAATAATTTAAATAACTTGCGAACATGTTCAAATATTTCGAACATAACATGAACTTGAGCTCTAATTTGAACTGAATTTAGCAAAAAAATATTAAACTATTTTAACTTCAAATTGAGTTTGAGTTTGAGTTCGAATATATCTAATTCGAGATTTAAAATTTTCTTCATATTCAAATATACAATATAAAATGAGATTGTGAAAAAAAAAAATGAATATTTTAAAATCATATTTTTTTCACCAAATTTCTCTGTGAAATATTGAAGATACACACTTCTTATCTATAAAATTTTAATAGAACCCCAACTCTTATAGTCTTATACTATAGACTTGATATTCTAACCTAATATTGTAAAAAAAAATGGTTGTTTATATGTCATAATAAGTTAATAACGCATGTTCAATAACTTGTGGTGACAAAGGTTAAATGTGAAATTATTAGAAAAATGTTGTTGGGGTTCCTATTAAAATTTTACAAGGGAAATTGTATATTTTCAATAGATTACAGGAATGTTTGATGCAAGAAACTCTTTTAAATCATGAATAGACAGACCTTTCAATCACAATTTCAAATTTCATAAAGGAAAATACAAAATCCCCCATTTATTCAAATGTGCACCATTTTAAAAAATTAATAATAATAATATTTTTTATAATGAGTCGATCAAACCAAAAATTCATTTCAAAAAATTGATCTATATAATATCATAACCTTTTTTGTTATTTGATAAATGGTTTCAAATAACAATCACAAGACAAGAGTTCGATCTAGGATCATTTTGTTTGAAGAAATTTCCTTTTGAATAAATAATTTTATATAATTTCGATGTTGACTTCCAATGTGCATTCCAAAACTTATTTATTTATGATATGATTAACATGTGTGTTATAAAATGGTGCACATAATATTTTGAATATTATGTCAAAACGTTATTTACACTTTTTTTTAAACTACGTGATTTAGACTTCACTCTTTATTAAATTAAATGCACTTCGTATTTAATATTTGTATCATAAATTGGCACTGATAGCTTTAATAATTAATAATTGATTGTTAATATTTTTAGTAAATTTATTAATTTTCTTCATTCCTAAAATAATTACACTAATCAGTACTCAAAAGTTTATGATCTTGAAGTTGTCACTTTTCTTTTCTTATTGCACAAAATAAATATTTAAAATACTATAATTAAATTAATCGTTACTTTTATTGCATACTAATTTATTTATTGTTTTTAAATTTTTCTAAACAAGCCTTACTACGTACACGTACGGTACATCCATACATTTCTACTATTTTATTTATTGTATAGAGTGATTTCAAATCATATAGAATCACAAATGAGACATCTTCAACTTTGTAGAATACAAAAAATTCCAACAAACTCATTAAGATGATCAAAATTTGCAAACACCAAAAAGGAGACAAATTTACTTTTACTATAAATAGCTTGTAGTAAAAATATCATAAATATTTCACCTTTTATCCAAATGAGATGAATCATATGTTCAAACTCATCTACACAAAATTCGCAACATGTTTGATGTTTTATGGAAAGTCCAATTCGGTCGTTTAAGTCATCAAACATGTCAATTAAAGAAGGGTTATGGCTTGAACCATGAAGGAGACAACAAGTTGCCAACTTGACTATTAATCCTATTTGATATTTATGGAGTCTTGGAATCTTGCTCTCATTTGGCATATAAATACAGGCGTTGTACTAGTTTTGAAGGTGGAAGAGTGTGAAGTTCCTCATTTGTAAAATAATTATTGATCACAAATTCTAAATTCGATAAACACCATCCATATTCCAACAAAAAACCAAAAACCCGTATTACATCGACAAACATCAAAATCAAAATTAATTTGTCAACTTATTATAAAAGCTCCCAAAAACGTCAATTTTCCGATCCTATTTCTAAAAGAACACATAAAAATGGTTCAAAATAGGAACAATAGTGAAGAATTAAAGAAAAATGAACAATATTCAAACGAAAAAAATGAATAAGGATTTACAAAACTCCAACACCTAGAGAACCTGAGAAGACGACTTTCGTACTTGAAGCAGAATCCACATCTCGCCAAGTTGAGAAAAAATAGTTCTAAGTATTTTTTGTGGCGCCGATGTAAGATTTTTGGGAGTTTGTTAGATTTACTTTACTCTCATTGAAGAGGAGTAGTTGGAGCGATAAATTTGGGCATTAATCTCAAGCCAAAAAAACCCAAAAAATAAGTAATTTTAAGATACTTCAAGGGTAATTTTGTTCGAAACTAAAAAGTTTTTTCATTTATCTATCTATCAAAAATCTTATCAAACACAATATTATTTTATCATTATATATTATTTTCTATCTCAATCATTATTTTTATCATTTATGTATTAATCATTCAATAATCTCATCAACCGAACCAAACGTAGCCTTAATGTCAAGGTGAAAAAGTTTCATTATTGGTCAAGTAAGATTGTTTATATTTTGTATATTCTTCTTTTATCTATTTTTCTTTTTACTAATTAATCTTTATTTAATTGTAGATATAATTTTGAATGATTTATTGCTATCTATTTACATTAAATATTTGGTACCTTAAAAGTGGTTACCTTGATTTGTTGTTTAATATAATACAATAAATACTACATTATTATATACTATAAATATATATATATATCTAATTATAATTAAATTATATATTTTTTTTAGGCGATAGCGTGGCTCTACCGATTGTTCTAAATGAAATATATAATTTAATTAACTTAACACTAGCATTTACTTTATCGCACCTAACATTTATTTTATTACATCTAACATATTAAGTCAGATATTTTATTTTGACGATAGCGTGTCTCTGTCGCTTGTTCTAAATGAAATATTGTGGTTTAATCTAACATTTACTTTTATGTTAATATTTTTGCATTTATATATATAATTATGGTACCATATATTAAATATCGGTTAATTTGGTATTTATATGGTGGAAACTATATTATATGATATATTTGTTTAAATATTTAATTGTTCTAATTGTACTATGGTTATTTCAGTTTTATTTATTTATTTTTGTTAAAAAATCTTAAATAAACCAATAATAAACCTTTGAGTCTTGACAATTTTATAATTTGTGTACTTTAAATTTTATAGTATTTCCCAGAGCCGGCCCTGGTGCAGGGCCTACCAGGGCTTCTGCCCAGGGCCCAAATATTTTGAAAAAAAAATGAGGCACAAAAGTTTTAAGAATATATATATATATATATATATATCAAATAAAATAATTTTAAAATTAGTCTATAAATATATATATATCAAATAAAATAATTTTAAAATAAGTCCATTACTCCTAAAATTTATATTTTCAAAATCTTTTTTGTCAATCAAAATCTAACTTTATATCTATAAAAAAAATTTCACTCCATGAACTTTTCGTGAATAGAAAAAATCTTGCGACACTTAAGTTTATATATTTACAATCTCACGAAAATCTTTCTTCTTATTGGTTTAGGTTTGTTAATTTTTTATTATTTTTATTTAGTGCTTTGTGGAGTAATCATTTTTTTAAATCTATTATGTTCTTTAATTAATTTCTTAGACATAATTTTGAGTGATTTTTTTATGGTTTGATTAAATTGTTGTGTATTTTTTGAACTTTGATGGAAATTTTTTGTTCCTTAATTAACAAAATTTTATTTACGGATCACAATAACTCAAGATAGACTAAATGGATAATTTTTTTTATGAATTGCAAAGAAAATTCTGGAAAATATTGAATGATGATATAATTGATGATTTTTCCTTTAAAAGTGCATAAAAAAGATACATTAAATGAGTTGGTTGTGTTGTATTTTTTTAGGTATATATAATATTATGAATGATGTAAAAGTTTTTTATTTTGGATGAATTTGGAAGAAAATTTATTGATCGAAAGATAAACTTGGGGAATAATTGATAGGCTCGCCCAGGGCCTCGAGATAACAAGAACCGGCTCTGGTCTTTCTATATATAATCTATAATTGTTAAATTTAAACTAAAAACATCTTCTCTGTGGATCGATCTCGTACTTACAAATATATTACTTGCAGACAACCTACACTTGAGTGAATTACAATTTAAATAGTAGCAACTAGCAATCTAAAAGAATAAAATATTTGTTTTATAAAAAAATGGTTATAATCAGACACTCTGTCTTTAGCCTTCAATTTCGGCATAGTAAAATTTCATCTGTTAAAAATAATTTAATTTAATAAAATATTGTTTAATATTTATGTGTGTATGCCTCCTCCATTTGCAAGACAACAACATCGAGGCAGGCAAAACCAAATTCTTAATTAATAAATAATTATAATGATACTTAATAAATCAATTGAATTTCCAACATATTTTGCTTGTTATAACTAAATGTGTAAACGAATTAATCGAGCCGGTTCGCAAATTTTTCTAGTCGACTCGGTAAATATTTGATTTTATTAATATAATATAATTATAATATATATATATATATATTTCGAACATTTTCGAACATTCGAGATTTTTGAACCATAATATCCAAGCAATAATTCGAATAGTTCAAAAATAGGTTCGAATATTTCGAGCCGAACTCGAACTCAAACTTTATTTCTAGCCGAGCTCAAGCCAAAATATTTAAAATTTTCGAGTTTCGAATCGAGCTCAAAATCGAATATACTTAATTCGAGTCGAATTCGAGCCTTAATTTTTTACTATTATTTAAATCGATTCAGTTAATTTGTACCTCTAATCATTTATATGAACTCAGCGGTCAAAAAATAACAGGTAGGAGAAAAATGCAGTTTATTATGGTCAACTCAAATGTCCAGTCATTGCTTAAACACTTCCAATAATAGCATGCAACCGTTACCAAGTTCTTTGACAATTTGGGCGTCTGTCGGTTATTTGTTTTGGACCCAATTAAATTGGTCCAAGCCCATTAAGGTAGATTGACCCACATCAATTGTCTCAATTAATTTTAATGAGTCTAACAACCTGCAAGCAAGAGGAAATCGTGGCTGGGGTCGGAATCAAAAATAAAGAATTGGCTATATCAAAAAAAAAAAAAAAAAGAATTGGCAGCTTTAAAAAGCCTTGCAAATTTCAAATCTTTATTTTTCATATCATTCCAGTAGATTTTGCTTAGGCTTCTTGCAATTTAATTTCATTTTCCTGCAAAGTATAGTATTTTCATGTTTATTAGGATTTCTCTTGATTTTGTATTTACATAAATCACGTTAGGAATAATAATTATATTATTTTAGAATATACATAGATATTTTTGAAACAATTTGATGCAAAATATAGTTATTTATACAAATTTAAAGAATCAAAAAGTATATTAATAGCAATACGATAATTCGTATTTGAATTAATAAAATTATATACAGTAACTAACAGTCTAAATATGAATAAAATGTTTATTTTATTAAAAAGGTTATAATCAGACACCTTAGCTTTAGGCATCAATTCTGGCATGGTAAAATTCCATCTGTCAAAAATAACTTAATTTAATGGAATATTGTTTAATGTGTATGCATGTGTATCCATTTGCAAGACAACAACATCAACGCACGCAAACCAAATTCTCGCGTTCCAAAAGATGCCAACAAAAAGGGGTTTTTATTTAATAACTTGATTGTAAATATTTTCATTTCTCACATAATTGGATTTCGTTTTACATCTATAGAAATCTCCCCAGATTATAACTTGCAGTAACCCAGATTCCATTTTAAGATAATAATATGTTAAATATGATTAAGGGTTAGTAATTAATTGATTCTAGAGTTTAATTTGGGCTTTTGACTTTGAGCCGGATCGGAAGCTCCGAACCCAGATCAGAAGCTCCGATCCCAGCCACTTCGGAAGCTCAGCGGAAGCACCGAGATCGGAAGCTCCGATCCTGGAACGGACGTTCCGATCTCCAGCTGCCAGCAATGCTCGATGACTCAGCCGCGAGTTTTGACAAGTGTTGAACGTAGAGCAGATCGGAAGCTCCGATCGCCCGATCGGAAGTTCCGATCCCGACGTGTCACACATGCACGCAGTGAGCTGGATCGGAAGCTCCGATCCTGAAATCGGAAGTTCCGATCCTGGCCGAGAATTTTGCCTATAAATAGGGCTTCTCAGATTCATTTCTAAATACGAATTCCCGAGTTTCTTTCTTCAGTTATATAGTGTGAGATATACACTTGAGGACCCTATCGGTTATAATAGAGGTTCTGGAATAACCAAGGTGTGGTTATAGTCATCTGGGACTAGCGACTTCAAAGGGCTAACTATGGACGAAGATATGGTCCGGGAATCTATTTAAGTTTTGGGAGTACTTATTAGCTTAGTTAAGGCTTATAGAATTTATGTAGTGATACGGTGAACTTTTGAATATAGGCTTGGAACCTAAGATCTTATTATACTTGAACTAGCCTAGAGGTACGTACACATTGACTGAGATTGTCAGCGAGTATACATGTTTATATGTTGCATTTATTTGGCATTATTATATGGCATGATATATGATTTACCGCTTTTTATATTCATATGTCATGTGCATATACACATTGAGTCTATACCTTGTTATACCTGACTATAGAGTCGCTCAGCTCTATACTCGATAGTCTGTCACTAAGAGTACCGCGATGGCGGGGGCGTTTATGTCTGTCTACTCTGGTGTACTAGACGAGTGTGGTTGCACCCAGAGGTTGATCCGTGCGGTGGCAGCACTCATGTGGCGCCGATTCTGAGCATGACTTTTCAGATGACCCTGTACCAGTCATCATGTTGCATGCATTATACACATATGTTTACTCATGTCTATGTACTGGGCGTTAGCGCTCACGTCCTAGTTGTTATCTTGGACACCCTATTCCATGAGGCAGGTCGCAGGATGGACAGAGCTGGTAGTTCAAGGCAGGACTAGGGAGCAGGAGCCTTGAGGATTTTATACAGCAGGATTCGATATAGCTGTATAATGTTTACTGTTTAAAGATTTCGATTTGGTTGTATCACTACATATTTAAGCCTGGATTATGTTACTAAGCTGATATGTAAATTATGGTTTTGTTTCCGCATATTTTACTCTGTTAAGTTATTTTGCTGTATTAAGTTTAATGCATGCTATTAGTTGCCAGTTAGTAGGTGATACCATGCAGGGTCACTACATTTTTGGTATCAGAGCATGCTTAGATTTTGGGATTAGTACTTGGGATTTAGTTTATTCTTGAGTAATTCTTGCGCATTTGGGATTTTAATGTGCAATTTTTTTTCAGGATATGGCTGACGAGAGTCACAGTAGTGTTGGCCAGGGAGGTGGTCATCATCATCGTCATCACCGCCATCATGATGATCGACATCGTCATCATGAGGGTAGACGTCGCTACTCTATCAATAAGTTCATGCAAATAGGACCGAACCCTTGGTGGGAGGTGAGAATCCTGAACAAGCTAGAAGTTGGATGTCTAAACTCGAGAGTACTTTTCGTGCTTTTGATTGTACTGAGGATCAAAAATTGGAAGTTCTAGAATTTGTTCTAGAAGATCGAGCACGTTTTTGGTGGGATGCCAAAGCTGCTCAGGCACGTACTGAGAGAGGACAGGTGACTTGGGGGGATTTCTATCGAGAGTTCCAGAAATTGTATTTTTCTCCGGCTGTTCGCCAAGCACGATCTATGGAGTTGCTTACTCTGAGGCAAGGATCAATGACTATTGATCAATATCAGCAATGATTTCTTGATCTGCTACCTTTCAGTCCTCATATCAATGAGAGTGATGCGTCGAAGTATGATATCTTTCTACAAGGTTTGAACCAAGATATCTACTCACAGGTTGTCGTCTGTGATGACCCGGTATCTTTTGAGACTTTGGTGAACCATTGCCGTCTTGTGGAGACTAGCAACAGGCGGGCACAGTTGATGATGCCAGCACAGCCTAGTGGATCTTTTGAGCCTCGAGCTCAATCTGTTGTGCAATCTGGACCTACGTCTTCTTCTACTCCTACTACTTCATCTGGATCTCGTGGTTCATGAGGTATGTTCCGTTTTGGGAAGAAGAAGAAGAAGGAGGAATTTTGTAGCCATTGTGGAGGGAAGCATCCTGCAGCTTCATGTCGGAGAGCTACTGGTGCTTGTTATATTTGCGGTCAGCAGGGACATCTGCGGAGAGATTGTCCTCAGCGCATGGGTTCTGCTAGTGGATCGGGATCACAGGTTGAATCTCAGGCTTCTATTGTTCCACGTCAGCAGCCAGCACCATAGAGTTCTTCTGGTTATCGTCCCCAGACTCAAGGGCAGGTGTTTGCTCTGTCTCAGGAGCAGGCTACAGAGGAAAGCGATCGCATGTTGGCAGGTACCTTCATGTTATGTGGTATTCCTGCACTTGTATTAATTGATACTGAAGCATCGCATTCCTTTATTTCTAGTCGCTTTGTTAAGAGACATAGATTACCTTATGTATCATTAGATATTGATTTAGTTGTATCTATTCCGTTGGAGCAAGAGATAGTAACTAAGCGTCTAGTGATGGGTTGCCTTCTGGAGTTTGAGGGTAATGTGTTAACAGCTAATTTGATGATATTAGCGATGGCAGATTTTGACTGTATCTTAGGAATAGATATGCTGACTTTGTATCACGCTACTGTGGATTGTTATCAGCGTCTGGTACAGTTTCATCCGGATGAGGGTGATAGCTGGTATTTTTATGGTGAGGGTGCGCGACCTACGATGCCACTTGTTTCGGCTCTGAAGGCATGTCATGTCTTGGACAGGTGGGGAGGGCTACCTCATCTATGCAGTTGATATGTCCACGAGTAGTATGGGTATTGATCAGTTACCGGTTGTCAGCGAGTTTCCTGATGTATTCCCTGATGAGATTCCTGGTTTTCCTCCAGTGCGAGAGGTTGAATTTGGTATTGATTTAGTACCAGGAACTAAGCCTATATCCCGAGCACCTTATCGTCTGACACCTTCAGAGATGAGGAAATTGAAACAGCAGTTACAGGATCTACTTGATAAGGGATATATTCGTCCGAGTGTTTCTCCGTGGGGAGCACCTGTTTTATTTGTCAAGAAGAAGGATGAATCGATGCAATTATGTATTGATTACAGGCAGTTGAATCGTGTTACCATCAAGAATAAGTATCCTTTGCCACGGATTGATGATCTGTTCGATCAACTACAGGGTACTTCTGTTTACTCGAAGATAGATCTGAGATATGGATACCATCAAATGCGGGTACGAGACTCAGATATATCTATGACTGCTTTCAGGACCAGATACGAGCATTATGAATTTTTGGTAATACCATTCGGTTTAATGAATGCACCGGCAGTCTTCATGAATCTGATGAATCAGATATTTCGAGAGTATCTGGATAGATTTGTCATCGTCTTCATTGATGATATTCTTGTCTATTCTCATGACAAGGATGAGCATGCACAACATCTAAGGATTGTTTTACAGACGTTACAAGATAAGCAGCTGTATGCAAAATTAAGCAAGTGTGAATTCTGGCTTGATCGGGTAGTGTTTCTCGGTCATGTGATTTCTAATGAAGGGATATCTGTTGATCCTAGTAAGATAGAGACAGTGCTGAACTGGTCTCGTCCGACGACGGTTGCTGAGATTCGTAGTTTCTTGGGTCTAGCTGGATATTACCGTCGGTTCATCGAGAATTTTGCACAGTTGGCAAGGCCTTTGACACAGCTTACACGGAAAGATGTTGCCTTCATATGGTCCTCGGATTGTAAGGAGTCATTTCACGAGCTGCGTGGACGTCTTACTACTGCACCTGTGCTAGCTCTACCTTCTGGATCAGGAGGTTATGTTGTCTATACTGATGCCTCTGGTCAGGGGTTAGGATGTGTTCTGACACAGCATGGACATGTTATTACCTATGCTTCTCGACAGTTGAAGACGCATGAGAGTAATTATCCAGTACATGATCTCGAGTTAGCCGCCATTGTATTTGCGCTCAAGATTTGGAGGCATTATCTTTATGGCGAGAAATTTGAGATATTCACGGATCACAAGAGTTTGAAGTATTTATTCACTCAGGCGGAGTTGAATATGCGACAGAGACGCTGGATGGATCTTCTGAAGGATTATGATTGTGAAATTAAATATCATCCAGGTTCTGTTAATCTTACTGCTGATGCCATGAGTCGGCAGGTGAGACTTTCTGCACTTCAGACTAGTGAAATATCTCATATGATTCAAGAGTGTTATTCATTGAGTTTTACGCTCAAGCACAAGAAAGGGAGAAATGGGATTCGATTGTATACTATTCTATCTGAGCCAGCATTGTATTCTCGGATCAGAGATGCTCAGATATCTGATGTTAAGACTCAGCGTTTGGCACGTTTAGCCAATGGAGTTAATACATCTGGATTCCATTTTCAGGCAGATGGTTTATTGTGCTTATCTAATCGATTGGTTGTACCTAATGTTGCGGAGCTCAGGAACGATATTCTATCTTAAGCTCACAGGAGTCGCTTATCAGTTCATCCTGGAAGCATGAAAATGTACAAGGACTTGCGAACTAGATTCTGGTGGAAATGGATGAAGAGGAGTGTGTATCAATTTGTTTCGAGATGTTTGGTTTGTCAACAGGTCAAGGCTGAACATCGATGACCAGGTGGATTACTGCAGAATCTTGAGATTCCCGAATGGAAGTGGGAGCACGTGACTATGGACTTTGTTACCCACTTACCTATGACTACACGTCAGTGTGATGCTATCTGGGTCGTTGTTGACCGTTTAACGAAATCAGCACATTTCATTCCTTATAACCGGGAGTATTCTTATGATTGCATGGCACGTTTATACATCCAGGAGATAGTGCGATTACATGGAATTCCAGTGAGCATAGTCAGTGATAGAGATCCGCGATTTACCTCACGTTTTTGGGGTAGTTTTCAGGAGGCATTGGGTACCACTCTGAGTTTGAGCACTACATATCATCCGAAGACTGACGGGCAGTCAGAGCGGACGATTTGTACGCTAGAGGATATGCTACTTTCTTCTGTCATGGATTTTGTCTTATCTTGGCAGGATCAGTTACCTTTGATCGAATTTGCCTACAATAACAGTTATCATTGTATTGATATGGCACCTTTCGAGGCATTGTACGGTCGACGGTGTCGTACTCCGTTATTCTGGGATGAAGTCGGGGAACGACAAGTCGAGGGTCCTGAATTGGTGCAGCAGATTGTAGACAAGGTAGATTTAATCAAGCATAGGATCAAAGTTGCTCAAAATAGACAAGCCAGTTATGCTAATATTCGCCGCAGGCCACTTCAGTTTGAGCCTGGTAAATATGTGTTTCTCCGAGTATCACCTTTCAGGAAGGTGATGAGATTTGGCGTGAAAGGCAAGTTGTCTCCTCGTTTCATTGGGCCTTTCCAAATACTGGAAAAGATCGGAGATGTTGCATATCGTTTGGCTTTACCGCCAAATCTTTCCAGTATACATAATGTTTTTCATGTGTCGTTGCTTCGACAGTATATAGCTGATGAATCTCATGTGATTCAGTCTACTGATATTCAGCTAGAGCCAGATCTGTCTTTTGTTGAACGACCAATCCGTATCCTAGACAGGAAGGAGAAAGTTCTTCGGAACAAGACTATACCACTTGTGATGGTACAGTGGCAGCCTCGAGGCGTTGAAGAAGCAACTTGGGAAACTGAGAGTCGTATGCAAGCAGAATATCCTGAGTTGTTTGCTTTGTACTTTTGATTTACCATGTAAGATGTAATTACAGTTGTTGTAATAAAACATGGTTTGATGTTTCATATTGTTATCTTGATTTGTCTTTAGATGTTATTTCGCGGACGAAATATCTAAAGGTGGGGAGAATGTAGTAACTCAGATTCTATTTTAAGATAATAATATGTTAAACATGATTAAGGGTTAGTAATTAACTGATTCCGGAGTTTAATTTGGGCTTTTGACTTTGGGCCGGATCGGAAGCTCCGAACCCAGATCGAAAGCTCCGATCCCAGCCACTTCGGAAGCTCAGCGCAAGCACCGAGATCGGAAGCTTCGATCCTGGAACGGACGTTCCGATCTCCAGCTGCCAGCAATGCTCGATGACTCAGCCGCGAGTTTTGACAAGTGTTGAACGTAGAGCAGATCGGAAGCTCCGATCGCCCAATCGGATGTTCCGATCCCGACGTGTCGCACATGCACGTAGTGAGATGGATCGGAAGCTCCGATCCTGAAATCGAAAGTTCCGATCCTGGCCGAGAATTTTGCCTATAAATAGGGCTTCTCAGATTCATTTCTAAATACGAATTCCCGAGTTTCTTTCTTCAGTTATATAGTGTGAGATATACACTTAAGGGCCCTATCGGTTATAATAGAGGTTCTGGAATAACCAAGGTGTGGTTATAGTCATCCGGGACTAGCGACTTCAAAGGGCTAACTACGGACGAAGGTATGGTCCGGAAATCTATTTAAGTTTTGGGAGTACTTATTAGCTTAGTTAAGACTTATAGAATTTATGTAGTGATACGGTGAACTTTTGAATATAGGCTTGGAACCTAGGATCTTATTATACTTGACCTAGCCTAGAGGTATGTACACATTGACTGAGATTGCCAGCGACTATAAATGTTTATATGTTGCATTTATTTGGCATTATTATATGACATGATATATGATTTACCGCTTTCTATATTCATATGTCATGTGCATATACACGTTGAGCCTATACCTTATTATACCTGACTATAGAGCCGCTTAGCTCTATACTCGATAGTCTGTCACTGAGAGTATCGCGACGGCGGGGGCATTTATGTCTGTCTACTCTGGTGTACTTGACGAGTGTGGTTGCACCCAGAGGTTGATCCGTACGGTGGCAGCACTCATGTGGCGCCTGTTCTGAGCATGACTTTTCAGATGACCCTGTACCAGTCATCATGTTGCATGCATTATATACATATGTTTACTCATGTAAATGTACTGGGCGTTAGCACTCACGTCCTAGTTGTTATCTTGGACACCCTATTCCATGGGGCAGGTCGCAGGATGGACGGAGCTGGTAGTTCAAGGCAGGACTAGGGAGCAGGAGCCTTGAGGATTTTATACAGCAGGATTCGATATAGCTGTATAATGTTTACTGTTTAAAGATTTCTATTTGGTTGTATCACTACAGATTTAAGCCTGGATTATGTTACTAAGCTGATATGTAAATTATGGTTTTATTTTCGCATATTTTACTCTGTTAAGTTATTTTGCTGTATTAAGTTTAATGCATACTATTGTTTCCAGTTAGTAGGTGATACCATGCAGGGTCACTACATAACTTGTGGAGAGACCGGAGCCACACTTGTGGCCACCTGGGCTGTAGTCCAGGCGGCCCGAAATTTTTTCAGATTTTTGTATATATAAATTTAGAAAAATTTTGGATTAATTTAGTATTAGTCCGGGTAGCTCAATTAAAAATATTAAAAGATTTGAAAGCTTAAAGTTTTAGCCCGGATAGACCAGGAATCCTGGCTCCGCCATTATGTGGACATGCTTATTCCACATGTGAAATCCCACCACCTGTGTCTGCCCTTGTTCTGCAGAAATATCCAACAAAAGATTGTTTTGTTACAAGTTAAAAATGGACCAAATCCAACCAAAGACGATGGTAGGTCGTCCTAAATCCATCCTAGAAGACAAACAAAAAATCACAACAAAGTTCCACGAAAACTTACTTGTTATCAAAAGGATTTGGCATGAGTTCGTAGACAATTGTTGCGACCACATCTCTCTTCAGCTGCACAAAAATGGGATTCAAAAGAGAAATGGATGTTATATGGACCTTTTTTTTTTCCATGCAAAAATACCTGAGTCGCTTCTCCTTTCAACCCAATGTAATGTATTTGAGTTGTATCACCACCAAAGTTATCCGAAAAATGTAAAGTGATGTTTTCCACGCCTTGAAATCTTGAATATCTGATTCGATGCATCAATACAACAGCGAAAAGTCAAAATTGATGACAAATGATCCTCATTGTACTTCAGGATTATGTTTAAAAAAATGCTGAAATCATGTTAATGAGGTAGTTAAAAAGCATAGACACTCCCCTGAAAAGCTAGCAGAAGTAAATTTACCTTGTCTGATACTCTAAACAAATAAGTTATTCAAGTAAACTACTATGAGTACATTCCATTCAAAAAAGTAAAATGAATGCGGACCTGCACATGTTGCATGCTTTGAGCATCTGAAAAGTCAATACCATCCCGATTGATAAATCTGCATTTAAAAGAACATTAAGGTGTCAAAAAAGTGGGTCAGGTTCAGGGACATCAACGTGTAAGAGTTAAAAAGTAACTCGGGAAGCTATGATCCCGCGATTCTCTACTACAGTACATCATAATATATAAAATCTGTCAGCTTAACCACCTAATCAGGAATTGATACAAAAACAGATGTTGCTTGCACGAACTCACACTCACATTTTTGAAGGGCTGGTCCCATCAGCACCACCAACAATGGAAATGCTCTTAATCTTAACATCTGCTGTAAATCTAAAAACAAGATTTAGCGAAGACGAAGATTAATAAAAATTTAAGCAAAATTAAATTAGCAAGTGCTAGCTACAAGTAGAAAAAGTAAATATAGATCAAGCCAACAACGCAAAGGACGATGAAAAGATCAAAATAATAGATAAATCCGCCATGTCAAAACTCTGTTAGGCACTTTGTTATTCTGTCTTATTGGCTCCATGGTTTAGTTTCTTAGTTAAAAAATAAAAGGAGATATTAACAATGTCTTGTCTAGGATAACTGATATCAACACTTACAGAATAAATACAATCAACTCCGGATCGCCATCGTTGCTTTCCAGGTGACCATGTTATGGTTTAAATCTGCATAAAAATCATCGAAGGGATAGGTTTTATGAGAGTGATAAATGTTGGAACACGTTCTCGGATCTGTCAGATCTGATACCCGGAGCAGCGGAAGTTTAAAAATTTTATTTTCTGATCTAGAACGATTCCAGATCATGGGTTTATAAATCCTAACGATTAAAACAAATAAGTAAAATAAAACGCAGTTAAATTTTACCTCTCAAGTCTCAACTTGAGGTTATGGACTCCAACAGATTTCTCTGCTCTTCTTGTAAATCCCAGGAACTGATGACTCGCTCGATCAACTCCTGAATCAGGTCCACGAACAAAATTCTTAATCTCTCTGATAGACTGCACTAGAAAGCTATCAGAAGTTTCTACGAAGAGAATTTAACAGATCTGATCTGTTAAACCATACTGCAATTTTCGAAAATTGCAGACTGGATTTTCGAACACAAAGGGGAGAGGGGGCGGCCGAAACCCTAGGGAGAGAAAGCTCTCTAGGTTTCGAAAATTATGAATTGTTGTGTCTAATTTCTGTACTGCAATAACTTATTTATAATGTGGGCTGCTAATAGCTTAGGGCCCATTAGTCATAAGTTCAAGTCTGACAAGCAAAGCCCGCATGTTCAGAAATTAATATAAAATTCATCATGACTCAAATTGATAAACCAATTTCACCAATGTGTACAGAAACCTTTTTTGCATATTTTAAATTCAAGATAAATTTTCTGAATCCGAATTCAGTGATTTCCAAAAATGACATCCCTATGTCATTTTAGGAAATCTCACTCTCTCTACTCTTTAATAAGAAGTCCTACTTCTCATTTGCTAAATTTAACTCATTAAATTTAATTATCTCAACGGGGATTAGAAAACTATTACTTGCGTAACCCTCAATGGTTCAGGGATACAGCTAGCCATGGGCCCACAACTCCTTGTGACTCGGAACAACAATTTTCGACTTGCCCATCGAATCATGGTAAGAGCGCCTAGCAACATCGCCCCATGATTCCTTAGGTATCACTAATAGTGCCTGCAAGAACCAGTAGGTTTTGGTTAGCGTACAGTACGGTCCCTTCATCCATATATCCCGATCGAATCAACAACCATTGGTATATTGAGAGTCGTTCGAGATTCGATAACTATGCAATACATCTTGAAGATCAAATAGTGACATCGCATGTGCAACTAGGAAACCAAGTAACCTAAAGCACATCATGTACTCTGGCCAGAGATTTTTCACACTAATATCTCCTCAGATCGCATAGGATATCCACACTCGCAAGCGTGTGGTGAATCCTTGACAACAAAGCATCGACTCCTATATGTGTCGTAACTGTACCCAATCTCGACACCTGTTGACCCTCATAGAATCGGTAAACGAGTCAAAGTACAGTACTAGCATATATAGTCTCCATGATGTTTCAAGTAGTAAGGACTAATGGTGTACAGCCAAAACCGCGGACTTATCCACTCAATTAGTGAAAACCACTTAGAAAGTCCAGATAGGATAGTTCGATCATCCATCAAATGAATATTCATTTGCATTCTTCGAACATCTCTATGTTCCATACCAATGAAACGTGGTACTTGGCATCGCAAATGCTAGTCTCAATCTCGAGAGATCCTTATCCTTATTTGCGGACGGCTCAATTGACTAGGAACTGTTTAGAATATACAGTGATTATAAGATGTGTTTCATGACAGTCATTCAAATCTACTATCACATCTTACATGCACTCTAGTATACTCAAGGTCTTTATCTAAACATCGTATAGTACGTCACAACATAATAATATGATAAAAGATAAAGCAAAAGCCAATATAAAAGTGTAAATTATATTAAACAAAGATTGTTTACATATAGAGTCATAAAGGCCCTTAGCCACAAGTTGGCTAACAGGGCACCCACTATTTCAATAAAATGAACAAGGATGGCAAGTAATTTTGAAAGTATAAGCCTTCATGGTGCCATATTTTAAAATCATATTCAAGAACAACAAACTAGTCTTCTATCATTAGAGAAGATGCCCGAGTTTATGCAATTTTCTAGATCAAAAACATAATCTTGATTCTACTGGCATACATGACCTTTTTTGGAATTGTGTTGAAACATTGGTGTGTTTGCAGATTGGCCAACCCGAATACATATAATACGATTTGCAATAAGTTTTGTATTGAAATAATAATAATAATAATAATAATAATAATAAATCATGATACTCATTATTTGAATTTCATGACAGGAAGTTCAAATTTTTTTAAACTTGATGGCTTAATGTTCAGTAATCAGCTTTATGATATCTACTGAACGATTTTACCACTGTGTTTCTTGTGTTGAATTTGCGATGGATATTTATGTCTCAACTAATAAGCATATGATTCTTCTTCAAGACCACACAGGTTGATAATCTCAATGGTGTGTGAGTCTATCCTTGCAAGTGGAGATGTCTTCCTCGAGAGATCGTATTCGAGATTCTTTTACGTCTTCCAGCTCAAGTTATACATGATGTTATGAGGCGTGTTTACGATGAGTGTGTTGGATCTCGGATCTCTATCGTACCCAAAACGCAGCGAAAGTTTAAATTTAATTTTGACGTTCAAAATTTTCTTGGACACTCGTATGGTTTAAATAAATGTACGTAGGGAGTTAAGAGATTTATACCTATCAATCTTAAAAGATTGACGATGGCTCCAACTATTTCGAAAATAGCTCTTGTTGTAAATCCCTACGAACAATCAACTGGATTTTTCCTCCTTTCTTCAAATCAGGTCCACGACCGGATTTCCTGTTCCTCTTCTAATTCGCACTTAAAAGAAGAAGAAATTTAACGAAGAGAAAAGGAAGAATATGACTGGCCGAAGAGAGCAGAACCAGAGAGGAGAGAGCTTCGAACAGAAGAGCATTACAGAGAAGAAACCATTTCTCCTCTTCTTAAATGTCTCAACCCCAATCAATTGAAATATTGATTGGGGTGAGTAAATGAGTTGTCGGGAGACAACTCATTTATTTCCTTTCTTTTATTTTTATTTTTTTTAAATTATAATAATATAATATATTATTATAAACATAAGGTCCCACGTTCATAAATATATATATTTATATATATCCGTATATATATATCGTATATATATATATATATATATATATATATATATATATATATATATATATATATTGAGTGAGTCCTTAAAAATTCGAGTCCAACTCGGAAAAATTAATTAAACCCTTTTAATTAATTTTGCTCTCAAATTTCTATAAGCCTTTATAAACCATTTATAAAGCTTATCTATCGATCCAGTCAAATTTGTTTAACATAAATTCAACTCTTTGAATTTATTATCTCAACGGAAACAGGGAAACCAGTACTTGTGTAACCCTCAATGGTTCAGGGATACAACTAGCTGTAGGTCCAGGCTTACCCTTATTAGCCTCATTCTATGCATCAACTCCTTGATCATAAAATGTCAGAACTCATTTCTGATATAACCCATCGAATCATGGTAAGAGCGTTAAGTAGCACCGCCCCATGATTCACTAGGTATCACTGATAGTGCCTGAAATAACCAGTCGATTATGGTTAACGTACAGTACAGTCCCTTCATCTCATATATCCCGATCGAAACTGCAACCATTGGTTCATCGAGGGTTGCATGTGAATTTCGATAACGATGTGATGTTTTTTAGAATATATAGTGGCATTGCATGTGTAACTGGGTAAACATTTTACTTTACTACACATCTTACACTCTGGCCAGAGATTACATGCACTATTATCTCACTTGATCACATAGGATATCTACACCCGTAGGTGAGCGGTGAATCATCGACTACAATGCACTGGCTCCTACATGTGTAGCAACTGTACCCAACCTCGCCACCTGATGACCCTCATGGAGTCGGTAAATGAGTCAAAGTAAAGTCCTAGCATGTAGAACCTCAGTGTTGTCCCGGGTCGTAAGGACTAATGGTGTATAACCATAACCACGGACTTATCCACTCGATGAATGATAACCACTTGGGAAGTCCGAGGGAGGGTAGTTCAGTGAACTCATCGTATGAGCACCAATCTGTATGATTGAACATCTCTATGTCCATACCAATGAAACATGGTACACATCATCACAGATTCTAGTCTCGAGCTCGAGCGATCCTTATCCTTATTTTGGACGGCCCAATCGACTAGGAACTTTATTTAGAATATACAGTAATTAATAATATGTGTTTCATGATTGTCATCATATGTACAACCTCATATCTTACTATAGTATATTCAAGGTCTTTATCTATGCAACTTGCATGGGTATACAGATAAAAAAAATTCCAGATAAAAGATTAATTATATTAAAATAAAGATTGTTATTATACTTGAGTCAATAAAATCTCTGACCAACATTTGGCTTGTAGGGCATCTACTCTAACAATCTCCCTCTTGCCCTAAAGCCAACTACTAATTAGTTTTAATCCCATTGTTTCGCGATGCTTCTCAAACAATGGTCCTGGCAAGGGCTTTTTTAGTGGATCAGCAAATTATCTGTAGAGGCAACTCTCTCGATTGATATGTCTCCTCTTCCCACAATCTCCCGAATGATGTGGAATTTCCTCAGTATGTGTTTGGATCGCTGATGAGACATTGGTTCCTTTGCCTGAGCAATGGAACCAGTGTTGTCACAGTACACCGGGACTGAATTAACTCCATTTGGAATAACGCCCAACTCTTGGACAAAATTCCTCATCCAAACTGCCTCTTTGGCTACAGCAGATGCTGCTATGTATTCAGCCTCAGTGGTGGAATCCGCAACTGTATCTTGCTTGGAACTCTTCCAAGAGACAGCAGCACCATTAAGCATGAATACAAAACCAGAATTCAATTTCGAATCATCCACGTCACATTGGATGCTAGAATCAGTATAGTCTTCCAATTTTAATTCTCCACCCCCATAAACCATGAACAAATTCTTAGTCCTTCTCAAGTACTTAAGAATATCTTTCACGGCTTTCCAATGCAATGGACCAGGGTTAGCCTGATATCTGCTTGCAACACTCAGAGCATATGATATATCAGGACGCGTTGATATCATACCATACATGATACTACCAATTGTTGATGCATAGGGAACACGTGTCATCATCTCTATCTCTTCATCAGTCTTAGGACACATTGATTTAGATAGAGTAACACCATGACACATTGGTAAGTATCCTCTCTTGGACTCTTCCATAGAGAATCTTTTAAGTATGCTATCAATATACGTGACTTGGGTGAGCCCCAGCATCTTCTTTTCGATCTATCTCTATAGATTTGTATTCCCAATACATAGGATGCTTCACCCATATTTTTCATGGAGAATTTACTTGCTAACCATACTTTAGTTGATTGCAATAATCCTATATCATTCCCAATTAGGAGGATATCATCAACGTAAAGTACTAGGAATGTCACTGCATTCCCACTAACTTTCTTGTACACACATGGTTCCTCAGGATTTTTAACAAAAACAAACTCTTTGATAGTGTTATCAAATCTGAGATTCCAACTCCTAGATGCCTGCTTGAGACCGTAGATCGATCTCTGAAATTTGCATACCTTATGCTCACTTCCCACTGATGTGAAACCCTCAGGTTGAGACATATAGATCTCTTCTTTAATGCCTCCATTGAGGAATGCTGTTTTTACATCCATCAGCCATATTTCATAGTCATACCATGCAGCTATGGCTAGCAATATTCTAATTGACTTGAACATAGCGACTGGTGAAAAGGTTTCCTCATAGTCAACTCCTTGTCTTTGAGTATAGCCTTTTGCCACTAGTCTTGCTTTTAAGGTCAATACCTTCCCATCCGCCCCAAGTTTTCTCTTGTAAATCCATTTGCATCCTATGGGAACAATTCTCTCAGGTGGATCTACTAAAGTCCATACTTGGTTTGAATACATGGAGTCCATTTCGGACTGCATAGCTTCAAGCCATTTAGATGATTCAGCATCAGATATTGCTTCTTTGAAGTTTCGTGGATCGCATCCATCATTAGGCTCATCATGGCCTTGTTCATGAAGAAGCGTATATCTTGCAGGCGGTCTGATTATTCTTTCAGATCTTCTAGGTATGTGTGACTCAACTACTGGCTGTTGGAGATTGGGTTCAACTTCTACATGTTGGAAAACTGGCGAGTTCCCAGACCAATTACGATTGATACCCGGTGCAGCGGAAGTTTAAAAATTTTTCATGGAACGTTTCCATGGTATGGGTATCAACCGTTCATCGATTGAATTACGTGTGTGTAAAATTTAAATAACAATTAAATAAATTTTACCTCAAATCTCGCAACGAGATTAATGGACACCAACAGAACAATTCTGCTCTTGTTGTCTCTCCCTGGAACCGATGAACGCCTTCAATCAGGTCCACGAACAGAGGTTTAATCCCTCTGATAGATTGCACTAGAAAATCTATCAGAAGTTTTCTGCGAAGAGAATACACGAATTTGATTCGTTATTCCTTACTGCGATTCAAAATCACAGACCGGAATTTTCTCTGACAGAGTAGGGAGGGGGCGGCCAAAAACGTTTTTGAGAGGCTAGGGTTTTCGAAAAATTGCTCTCAAAATAATGACCTGTTGTGTGTAATTTCTGTACTGAAATAACTTATTTATAATGCAGGCCACTAACACCTTAGGGCCCATTAGTCATAAGCTGGGGCCCGACAAGCAAAGCCCGCTCGTTCAGAAATTAATATAAAATTCATCGTGACTCCGATTGATGAAACGATTTCACCAATGTGCACAGAAACCATTTCTGCACGTTTTAAAGTCAAAATAAATTTTCCTGAATCCGAATTCAGTGGTTTCCAAAAATGTCCATCCCTATGTCATTTTAGGAAATCCTACTCCCTTACTCTTATTTAAGAAGTCCAACTCCTTAGTTCATTAAATTTAACTCTTTAAATTTAACTATCTCAACGGGGATTAAAACTCCATTACACTGTGTGACCCTCAATGGTTCAGGGATACAGCTAGCCGTGGGCTCACAACTCCTTGTGACTCGGAACAACACTTTCCGACTTGCCCAACGAATCATGGTAAAGCGCCTAGCAACATCGCCCCATGATTCCCTAGGTATCACTGATAGTGCCTACAAGAACCAGTAGATTTTGGTTAGCGTACAGTACGGTCCCTTCATCCATATATCCCGATCGAATCAACAACCATTGGTATATCGAGAGTCGCTCAAGATTCGATAACTATGCAATGCATCTTGAAGATCAAATTAGTGACATCGCATGTGCTACTAAGAAACCATTTCTTAAATCACATCAAGTACTCTGGCCAGAGATTTGTCACACTAATATCTCCTCAGATCGCATAGGATATCCACACTCGCAAGTATGTGGTGAATCCTTGACAACAATGCATTGACTCCTATATGTGTCGTAACTGTACCCAATCTCGACACCTGATGACCCCTTCAGAGTCGGTAAACGAGTCAAAGCACAGTACTAGCATATAGAGTCTCCATGATGTTTCAAGTCGTAAGGACTAATGGTGTACAACCAAAACCGCGGACTTTATCCACTCGATAAGTGATAACCACTTGGAAAGTCCGGATAGGGTAGTTCGACTATTCATCCTATGAATATCCATTTGCATGCTTCGAACATCTCCATGTTCCCTACCAATGAAACGTGGTACTCAGCATCGCAAATGCTAGTCTCAAACTCGAGCGATCCTTATCCTTATTATCGGACGGCTCAATCGACTAGGAACGGTTTTTATACAGTGACTATAAGATGTATTTCATGATAGACATCTCCATGTTCTACCACATCTTACATACACTATAGTATATTCAAGGTCTTTATCAAAACAACAATAGTATATCCAAATATAACAATATGAAGTAATATAAAGTCATTGCCATAAAAGTGTAAATAATATTAAACAAAAGATTGTTTATACAAAGAGTCAACAAAGCCCATAGCCACACAGTTGGCTCACTGGGCACCCACTCTTACAATCTCCCACTTGCCCTATAGCCAACTAGTCATACTACGTAGACCCATTGCTTCGCGATGTTTGTCAAACAATGGTCCTGGCAAAGGCTTAGTAAGTGGATCAGCGATATTGTCTGCAGAGGCCACTCGTTCGACACTGATGTCTCCTCTTTCCACAATCTCCCGGATTATGTGGTATTTCCTCAGTACGTGTTTGGATCTTTGATGAGACCTTGGTTCCTTTGCTTGAGCAACGGCACCCGTGTTGTCGCAGTACACCGGGACTGGACCAACAAATTCAGGAATGACGCCCAACTCTTGGACGAAATTCCTCATCCAAACGGCCTCTTTAGCAGCAGCTGATGCTGCAATGTATTCAGCCTCAGTGGTGGAATCCGCTGTGGTGTCCTGCTTGGAACTCTTCCAAGAGACAGCACCGCCATTGAGCATGAACACAAATCCAGAGGTTGACTTCGAGTCATCCACATCACTTTGGAAGCTAGAGTCGGTATAGCCTTCCAGTTTGAGTTCTCGTCCTCCATAAACCATGAACATATTCTTAGTCCTTCGCAAGTACTTAAGAATGTCCTTCACGGCTTTCCAATGCATCTGACCAGGATTAGACTGATATCTGCTCGTGACACTCAGAGCAAATGCTACATCCGGTCTGGTAGATATCATCCCATACATGATACTACCTATAGCTGACGCATATGGTACATGTGTCATATTCTCTATCTCTGCATCAGTCTTGGGACACATAGACTTGGATAGAGAAACTCCATGACACATGGGTAGATGTCCTCTCTTGGACCCATCCATTGAAAACCGTTTCAATATGGTATCGATGTAGGTTGATTGAGTGAGTCCTATCATTCTCTTAGATCTATCCCTATAGATCTGTATCCCAAGAATGTAGGATGCCTCACCCAAATCCTTCATCGAAAATCTACCTGATAACCATATCTTTGTTGACTGCAACATCCCTACATCATTCCCAATGAGTAGGATGTCATCAACATAAAGTACTAAGAATGTCACCGCATCCTTAACTACTTTTTTGTACACGCAAGGTTCCTCCGGGTTCTTGATGAAACCAAAGTCTTTAATTGTTTCATCAAATTTCTGGTTCCAACTTCTTGATGCTTGTTTTAGACCATAAATTGATCTCTGAAGCTTGCATACCTTATGCTCGCTTCCTATGGATGTGTACCCCTCAGGCTGCTTCATATAGATTTCTTCCTTAATGTCTCCATTAAGAAAAGCAGTCTTCACATCCATTTGCCATATCTCATAGTCATACCATGCAGCTATGGCAATAAGGATTCTTATGGACTTGAACATAGCAACTGGTGAAAAGGTTTCATCATAGTCAACTCCTTGCCTTTGAGTATAACCTTTCGCCACCAATCGCGCCTTGTAGGTCAATACCTTACCATCAGGCCCAAGCTTTCTTTTGTAGATCCATTTACACCCTATTGGAACAATTCCATCGGGAGGATCCACTAAAGTCCAGACTTGGTTAGTATGCATCGAATCCAATTCTGACTGCATAGCTTCAAGCCATAAATTCGAATCCGCATCAGAAATTGCTTCCTTGAAGCTTCTTGGATCACATCCAATGTCGGGTTCATCTTGACCCTCTTCAAGAAGAAGACCATATCGAACTGGAGGTCTAGAAGTCCTCTCGGATCTTCTAGGTGCAGGCGTGTCCAGCAATGGTTCCTGAGGTGTGGGATCGTTATTTTGTATTTCGGGTTCTTCTCGAACTTCTTCGAGTTCCATCATCTCGCCTTTCTTATCCAATAAGAACTCCTTCTCCAAGAAGGTGGCATTCCGCGAAACAAACACCTTTGTTTCAGCAGGATAATAGAAATAATATCCGATTGAATTCTTCGGATACCCCACAAAATAACACAAGCTGGATCGACTATCCAACTTATCTCCCACTGTCCGCTTCACGTAAGCAGGACATCCCCAAATCCTCAAGTACGAATACTTAGGAGCTTTGCCATTCCATAACTCGTATGGTGTTTTGTCCACTGCTTTAGTGTGGACGTTGTTCAACAACAATACCGCCGTTTCAAGCGCATAGCCCCAAAACGAAGGTGGAAGCTCAGTGAAGCTCATCATGGATCGAACCATGTCCAACAAAGTTCGATTACGACGCTCCGATACACCATTAAGCTGTGGTGTCATAGGAGGAGTCCACTGAGAGAGAATCCCATTCTCTTTCAGATAGTCCAAAAACTCGGTACTCAAGTATTCTCCACCTCGATCCGATCGAAGTGCTTTAATACTTTTACCTAGCTTGTTTTCTACTTCAGCCTTGAATTCTTTGAACTTTTCAAATGCTTCAGACTTATATTTCATTAAATATAAATACCCATACCTTGAATAATCGTCAGTAAAGGTAATGAAGTAGGTGTGGCCATATTGAGTCCCAACTCTAAATGGTCCACAAACATCTGTATGGATCAAATCCAACAGATTTTGACTACGTTCAGGCTTCCCCTTAAAAGGAGATTTAGTCATTTTCCCTTTTAGGCAGGATTCACAACTAGGTAGAGAGTTAATATCAGACATATCAAACATGCCCTCTCCCACTAGCTTGTTCATCCTCCTTGAGGAAATATGACCTAGTCTAGCGTGCCAAAGGTTTGCCGGGTTTTGACTATCGATTTTCCTTTTGTTTGTTGTCGCCGGTTTGTCAATACAATTTACTGGAACGTCTTTTAGTTTTAAATTGTATAGATCGTTTTCAAGTTGTCCATTTCCAATTAAACATTCATTCTTGTAAATACTGCAAATCCCATTCACAAAATTACAAGAATAACCATCTCTATCAAGCATAGAAATAGAAATAATGTTTTTAATTAAATCTGGCACAAATAAAACATCTCTCAACAATAATTTAAAACCATTCTGCAAAATCAAACAAACATCTCCAATGGCCGTAGCTTCAACTCTGGAACCATTCCCGAGCCTCAGCTGGGTCTCACCCATTCTAAGCCTGCGACTTCTTGTCATCACCTGCAAATCATTGCAAATGTGAGAACCACATCCGGTATCCAATACCCAAGAAGTTGTATTAAGTGACATGTTTATTTCGATATAGAACATACCCTTTGCAGTTCCCAACTGCTCAAGATACTCCTTGCAGTTGCGCTTCCAATGACCCGGCTTCTTGCAGTAATGGCAAACATCCTTGGATTTTCCATCGTTTGAAGCCTTTGTCTTTTGCTTCTTCTCGGGTTCCACTTTCTTGGGTGGGGCAGAACGTTTCTTGCCCTTCATACTTGGCCCCTTCTTAGCAGAAGATGAGGAGCCCACCAAGAAAGCTGGCTTATCCTTCTTAAGTGTGGATTCATATGTAACGAGCATATTGACCATCTCTTCAAGGGTGGCCTCTATCTTGTTCATATTAAAATTTATCACGAATCCATCAAATGAAGAAGGAAGAGATAGAAGCAGCAAGTCCACATTGAGTTCATGCTCCAACACCAAATCAAGGGTCGCTAACTTCTGTATGAGCCAAATCACTCGTACCCCATGATCACGGACCGAAGTCCCTTCACGCATGCGGCACGTCATCAACTCCTTAACAGTAGAGAACCTTTCAGCCCTCGACTGAGCCCCAAAAAGTTCCTTGAGTTGCGTGTGAATGTCAGCAGCATTCACCGTGTCCTCAAATCGCCTCTGGAGTTCATCAGACATCGAGGCTTGCATATAGCATTTGGTCTTGATGTCATGGTCACACCATGCATCAAGTTTGGCCAATTCCTCCGGACTTATGTCAGCTGGTGCTTCCTTCGGAGGTGCTTTCTCTAACACGTAGAGCATTTTCTCCGAAGTTAAGACAATCTTCAACTTTCGGAACCATTCCGTATAGTTGGCGCCAGTCAGCTTGTTTTGTTCGAGGATCGAGAATAAAGGATTTCGCGAATTCATTGTATGAAATACTGAAAAGGAAAAACAGACATATATCAATGATTGTTTAACAATTTACTAAGACATAAAATAGGCGAATTTAATTTTATGAATCTCACTCCCACTATTTTAACGATTTCACCACCCTCTAGTGAAAACGGGAAACTTTTTCCTTAGTGAGAACATGGAGTCCAATTGACAAACTTATGGTCCCGAATAATATCAGCCAACCATAATTCTCAAAAGGTAGAGCCCAATTGCTTCCAAAGCAACCCCCATGTATTTACCTCATGTCCAATAAGGGCCCAATAATATGACGCCGTTTAAAGTGACATGTCAAGATGACCCATCAATATTAAGTTGTGATGGACGGTCGCCATGTGGATCCCCCAATAATATGAGCCGATCCCATGGGAGTTCCACCCAACTTACAACATTTGTCGATCCAATGTACAGCTTTCCGACGAACGGGCCCCCCCAATAATATGAGCCGGACCGTATCCGCGGGTAGCATCACATACATTGACCGTTGATGGAAGGTAGGAACATTTAAACAATATTTAAATTTCCTTTATTTATCTTGATATAAATTTTAAATCATATTTAAAATGAGGGATTTTATTTATAAAAATATTTGTCTCATCATTTTAATTTATTGCATGCATTGCCGGATTCACGCAATTTATGTCTAAACATGCATACAATCATAATATCACATATTATATAGGATGATCGATTCCATTTCTAATTGACCCGTGGTTGCCAATCACGGGTCTTAGTCCAATCCTAGGTAATATGCAGTATGCAAATGCAATCCTATTACATATGCTTCCAATTTACATTTCTTCAGTCTTCATTGTCTGCTGGGCCCACCATCTTCAAATCTTGATCTCCCACTAAATCTAATGTATTTACAATTAAATAACAATGACAAGTAGGGGATACATTTTTAGGGGGTGGGAACGGGCTATAAACCAAGCCCACTTTTATTACATATGACATTCATATCGGGCCATAAACCAGGCCCATTAATAAAACCAACAACAATAAAGACAAAATGTAAATTCCTAACATACACCTACAAAATTGGTCATGGCAATCGATCATCCTTATCCAATAACATTTAATTCAAAATTAATTTATTGGATAACATGCTGTGGCAATTCAAATTTAAACAAGATAAAATCATATTTTATATATAAAATCACATTTCACATATAAAATCATATTTTATCTCCATATCAAATAAAATCATATTTTATCTATAAAATCCAATTTTACAAATAAAATCATATTTTATCTAATATATCATAAGATCATATCTTATCATCAATTGTACCAAAATAATTGATTTCAAAATTCAATTTACGGATAAAATATTAAAATTTTCCAAAAATTCAAATTTATCCAAAATCAATTTTAAAATTTACGGACTCGAACAATTCGATCCGAAATCTCGTGAACCAATCAAAAACAATTTTTGACCGGACCAAAAATAAAATTTTAAATATTAAAATTAATAAAAATTAAAAATTAATTTTTCCCGC